>NC_079498.1:103431872-103610424 GCF_030052815.1 Hevea brasiliensis
TGAATCTAATACAAAAGCCCAGATTTGATGTGTCATTTCTAGTTTCAGTATTTATTTTACATCTGGAGCTTTGGAGGTCCAAATAAAGCAAACCTAAGCTCAATTGAACCTTAAGAGCCACCTCTATAATTTCTATGAAGGGCTGGATGGAAGATAAGGCTATTTTAATTGTCAAAAATGGTAATGAAGTCGTCATTATGGGCTACACCATTTGTCAGAACCAGTTCCAATTTTTGGCCCATAACTTGGGCTGTAGACCTTGGAAAGTTAAGAAATAGGGCGACAACTTTCATGAAGACGACAAAGACAGAATCGAAAGGAAAGTCACTGAAAAATGGTCTTGATTGCAGAAACATGAGTGCAGGCTGAAAATCTGTCTTTTGAATTTCAAAACTTTTCCAATTTTGGTTCTTATCTTTGGGATTAGGTTTTCAATTATAAAGCCATCTTTGCGCAGCAGCCAAGACACAACCATTAAGACCTTCAACATACCTTCAACACTTTCATTCTCCATTCACATCCATAGTTTTATATTTCTTTATTTTATTTTTCTTTTATAAGTCATGGACATGAGTGGCTAAGTTCTTAATTCAGTTAAAGAGATTCTAGTTCTTATGCGTGATTTGTGAGACCAGGTTCTTAATTTAATTTATGTCTTTTTGAATATCTATTATTTTCTGATTTCATTGTCTTTGATCTATTGAATGATTTGCTAAAAAGGCCTATTAGTTAATTGTTTGATGTGATCAATTGCTAGTTCATCTTCATAATCCGTAATTGTTGTGTAAGATTGAATGTGAGTAGCAATTAGGTTTTATTGATTATGATCCAAGTTTTCGATAATAACCTAAGGAAACAATAGGGTGAATTAAATGATTTATGCTTTATAAATTATTGTTTAGCTTAACTACTTCCTTTTCTTAAAGCAGTTATTAATTTGATGAGGATTGCTTAATACCAATTCAGTTAATAATTAGAGTCAATAAGAGTGCTGGGCTCGAGTTGATGAGTATAGGGAAGTTAGGGGTTTTACCTCGCTGTTTGGTAAATCTACGTTAAGTATTCAATAAGATATAATTGTATTTCTTTTGTCTATGATCGAATCAATGCATTGGAATATGAATTACCTTGGACTGAAGTTTGTTTAAATTGAGAGTTTCATATTTAGTTCTTTAATTTCTGATTTCTTCTGATTTATTGTTACAAATCCTCCTCCCCGGCCAACCTTTGTTTTTTTCTTTTTCTATTACACAAGTGCACAAATTTTTAGTAATTCAGTCTCTAGGGTTCGACCTGGATTTACCACTCACTGCAAAAAATATTTTATAACTGGAAATTTCAATTAATTTAATTTCTGGTGGAATCGACAGCCATCAAGAATTTGGGCGCCGTTGCCGAGGATTGAAGTTTATTGGATTTCATGTTTTAAGTGTTAGGATATTCTGTTATTAATTTTGTTTGTGAAGTGTTGTTGTTTTTAGGTTTTCCAAAAAAATTACGGTGTTACTATTCATTGATAGATTTTTGGTTGAATTAGGAGGGCGGTCCATACTTATTTTGAAGGAAATGGCATTTTGATCAAGACCAATCAATCCATAGGATTTCTTGGCCCCATCCTCTTGAGGCCAAATTCTAATGTTTTCTAGGGTTTTGAGATATTTTTCTGTTTTTACTTTGATTTCTTTTTGTTTATGACAAGAACTTCTCACTCTGGTAAGTTGATCTTTGATCCAGAAGTAGAAAAAACAGCTAAACAGTTGAGAAAATTATTTAAGCAAGCTAAGCAGATTCCGAGTACATCTAAAGGAGTCCAATCTCTAAAACATAGAGAGGTAAATTGGTCAATTAGCTTCATCTGTGAGCAAACTTGAAGCTCAAGGTTCTGGAAAGCTTCCATCACAAACAGTCATGAATCCTAGAGAAAATGCAAGTTCTATACTGTTGTGGAGTGGAAAAGAAGTTGATAATCAAACTCTACATGAGTCAATTAAAAAGAAGAAGAAAGGAGCAAAAGAGTCTGAAGTTCCTGAAGTTAAGGTAAATACTGAACCTAAACTAA
Organism: Hevea brasiliensis; assembly: GCF_030052815.1. Taxonomy (NCBI): domain Eukaryota; kingdom Viridiplantae; phylum Streptophyta; class Magnoliopsida; order Malpighiales; family Euphorbiaceae; genus Hevea; species Hevea brasiliensis. The sequence continues at coordinate 103,433,932 of NC_079498.1, forward strand.
ATAAGGTTAATAATTCTATTCTTCCTCCATTCCCCTGCAGGTTGGCTAAGACTAAGAAAGAAGAACAAGAGAAAGAAATTTTAGAGACCTTAAGGATGGCAGAGGTCAATATACCTTTACTTAATGTGATCAAACAAATCTCTAGATATGCTAAATTCCTTAAGGAATTATGCACTAAAAATGCAAGTTGAGGAATAATGAGAAGATCAGTGTGGGAGAAAATATGTCAGCATTAATTCAGCAGAAATTACCCCCTAAGTGTAAGGATTCGGGTTCCTTTTCTATTCCCTGCAGAATAGGTGATTCTAAATTTAAAAGTGCAATGGCAGATTTAGGAGCATCTATTAATGTCATGTCATATTCAGTTTTCCAAACTTTGAATTTGGGTCCTTTGAAAGAAACTAGTGTCATTATTCAATTAGCTGATCGTTCTAATGCTTACCCATTAGGAGTAGTTGAGGATGTGTTGGTGCAGGTTGGAGAATTAATTTTTTCTGCGGATTTTTACATTTTGGGAATGGAGGATAGTGTTCCCACATCAAAGTCAGCTTTGATTTTGTTTGGAAGACCTTTCCTAAAAACTGTCAAGACAAAAATTGATATGGATGAGGGTATCTTAACTATGGAGTTTGATGGAGAGACTGTCAAATTTAATATCTTTGATGCCATAAAGTATCTTGCTGATAATCATTATGTCTTTTCTATTGATGTTGTTGATACATTTGTGCAGGATGTTTTTGAGTTAAGCATGGAGGATGAGTTAGAAAGAAAATCACAATTGCATGAATTAGAGGAAATTCGCCTTAAGGCTTATGAGAATTCTAGGATCTATAAAGAAAAGACAAAGGCATTCCATGACAAACTAAGGAAGCAGTTTGTGATTGGGCAAAAAGTTTTATTATATAATTCCATATTGAAGCTGATGCTTGGTAAGTTGCGTTCTTATTGTATTGGACCCTTTGTTGTTACTAATGTATTTCCTTATGGTGCAGTTGAAATTCAAAGTTTAGGAACTAACAATGTGTTCAAGGTCAATAGTCATGAACTCAAGCCATTTTATGAGGGGTTTCAGGAGCATTCAATGGATTAAGGAGCTTTGCCATGTCGAGCTAATAATGATAAACAAAAATGCTTCTTGGGAGGCAAGCCATGGGTGGCTTGTTAGCCACAATTAGATTTGTTTTCTTTCCCTTATCTTATTTTATTTTATTTTTGAACATTTTCTTTTCTTTTCTTTTCTTTTGCATTTGGGCTTTACATTGGGGACAATGTACATTTTAAGTATGGGGGAGGAAAAATTTGTTGCTGCAATCTTTTTAATTGTTTAAAAAAAAAAATTGTTCTTATAAACTTGATTCATGATTCTATATTAACTCTCAGAGAGAAGTGCTTTATCCTTGAAATGACTTTTCTATCTTAGATTGAATTTTTGAGATTTTAGGCAAAGTAATAGTAACTTTAATGATGAATTTTCCCTCTTCTCCATACCATAGAGCAATTTTTTTTCCTACACAAATCATTTAGGCTTGATTTAATGGTGAAATAATTAGTTATGTGTGCTTTAAACTAGTGTCATACATATTTCAAAACTTTGTTTAATCTATTAGGGCACTTTATAATATGTAGATACATAAATTGGGGAAAAAAAAACGGTTGAACTTGAAAATTGCTCCACTATTTTAGTTAAGCAAACTAACCAGGCGTCTTCATGAACCCCATGTCAATTCTTAGGCCAAAAGCTAGTTAGGATATGAGCAAGGTACTTTTCTAAGGTGACGGTTAAAATAAAAAAAAAAATAACTACGACAAGAGAGAAGTACCAATTTCAAAAAAAAAAAAAATATTGTTGTGCCTTGATAAATTAGCCTTGTGTTTTGGTATGTATTGATTTAAAATTTCATGGAACTTTAATTGTGTGAGCTTAATTGATTTCAAACCTTTTGTTTTGTATTGTAAAATTATTGATATATTGGTATGGTGTTGATGGAATTTGTTGTGATAGTTATTACCTTACTTGCCTCTTCTTTCAAACTTTTCATCTTTTGTTAGAGAATGTTGTGATAGGGTGAAGTTAAGGAACTTCTAAGTGGAGTTGATTGAGAGTTTAAGTCATGCTTGAGGACAAGCATGGAATAAGTGTGGGAGAATTTAATAAGTGCATAATTTATTAATTTTACTCCCATCACATTTAGTGTTTTTAGTGTGTTTTAATATTTAATTCAGTTGGTTAGGCATTTCATATCAATTAGGCATATTTTTAGATAGTTGTTAGAATAATTGTGTTAAATGGAGAATTTTTTAGCATGTGTATTAATTTGACTTTTGCTGCATTTTTCAGGTGTTTTTGAAGTTATGGGTCTCCAAATCCAATGTAATTTAATTCGTTGAAAAGCTAAGTCAGAGCACTACAAATGACAAAGAGGGACCAAAGCCCAGATCAGTCTCTAAGGTTGTCAAAATTAGTTGTGAATCTAATACAAAAGCCTAGATTTGATGTGTCAAGACTAGTTTTAGTATTTATTTTATATCTGGAGCTCTGGAGGTCCAAATGAAGCAAACCCAAACCCAATTGAACCTTAAGAGCCACCTCTACAATTTCTATGAAGGGATGGATGCAAGATAAGGCTATTTTAATTGTCAAAAATGGTAATGAAGTCATCATTATGGGCTGGACCGTCTATCAGAACCAGTCCTAGTTTTTAGCCCATAACTTGGGCTGTAGACCTCGGATTTGGGCAAATGAGTACCCGTTAGAAAGCTAAGAAATAGGGCAACAACTTTCATAAAGACGGCAGAGACAGATTCAAAAGGAAAGTGGCTGAAAAAGGGCCTTGATTGCAAAGACATGAGTGCAGGCTGAAAATCTGTCTTTTGAATTTCAAAACTTTTCCAATTTTGGTTCTTATCTTTGGGATTAGGTTTTCAATTATAAAACCATCTTTAGGCAGCAGCCAAGACACAACCATTCAGACCTTCAACATGCCTCCAACACTTTCAATCTCCATTCACATCCATAGTTTTATATATCTTTATTTTATTTTTTTTTTGTAAGCTTTGAACATGAGTGTCTAAGTTCTTAATTCAGTTCAAGGGATTCTAGTTCTTATGCATGATTTGTGAGATCAAATTCTTAATTTAATTTATTTCTTTTTGAATATCTATTGTTTTCTAATTTCATTGTCTTTGATCTATTGAATGATTTGCTAAAAAGGCATATTATTTAATTGTTTGATGTGATCAATTGCTGGTTCATTTTCATAATTCGTAATTGTTGTGTGAGATTGAACGTGAGTAGCTATAACAGCCCGATCCTTCTCCAGTTAGTATTGTCCACTTTGGCCCATTGGCCTCACGGATTTGTCCCTTGGGAGGTTTCATTCCCAAAAGCGCACTGACCAGGTGAGGAAGGTCACCACATATATGGCCCAAATCTTTTCTTCCCGTTTCCGATGTGGGACACGAAGCTCACTCCAATGCGTAGCTGGTTGAACAAGCACGTCCCAACCCCATCCTTGGGTCATGACAAGCCCACCAACTTTCGCTTGGTGCGTCCTCGCACCACACACCGTACTAGAGGGAGACCAGCTCTGATACCAAATTATAACAGCCCGATCCTTCTCCAGTTAGTATTGTCCGCTTTGACCCATGGGCCTCACGGATTTGTCCCTTGGGAGGTTTCATTCCCAAAAGCGCGCTGACCAGGTGAGGAAGGCTCCCACATATATGGCCCAAATCTTTTCTTCCCGTTTCCGATGTGGGACACGAAGCTCACTCCAATGCGTAGCTGGTTGAACAAGCACGTCCCAACCCCATCCTTGGGTCGTGACAGTAGCAATTAGGTTTTATTGATTATGATCCAAGTTTTCAATAATAACCTAAGGAAATAATAGGGTGAATTAAATGATTTATGCTTTATAAATTATTGTTCAGCTTAACTACTTCCTTTTCTTAAAGCAGTTATTAATTTGATGAGGATTGCTTAATACCAATTCAGTTAATAATTAGATTCAATAAGAGTGCTGGGCTCGAGTTGATGAGTATAGGGAAGTTAGGGGTTTTACCTCGCTGTTTGGTAAATCTACGTTAAGTATTCAATAAGATATAATTGTATTTCTTTTGTCTATGATCGAATCAATGCATTGGAATACGAATTACCTTGGATTGAAGTTTGTTTAAATTGAGAGTTTCATATTTAGTTCTTTAATTTCTGATTTCTTCTGATTTATTGTTACAAATCCTCCCCCCCCCCCAACCTCTGTTTTTTTCTTTTTCCATTACACAAGTGCATGAATTTTTAGTAATTCAGTCTCTAGGGTTCGACCTGGATTTACTACTCACTGTAGAAAATATTTTATAACTGGAAATTTCAGTTAATTTAATTTCTGGTGGAATCGACAGCCATCAGGGGTGGCATTTTCTCAATAATTTCTACCTTTGCTTTGTCCACCTCAATACCCTTATTTGACACAAGATGTCCCAAAACAATTCCTTCTTGTACCATAAAATGGCACTTTTCCCAATTCAAAACTAAATTAAACTCTTCACATCTCTGCAAAACTTTAGACAAGTTAAATAAGCATTCATCGAAAGATTTACCATACACAGAAAAATTATCTGTGAACACTTCCATAATATCCTCAATGAAATAAAAAAAAATGGACATCATACATCTCTGAAATGTAGCTGGAGCATTACACAATCCAAATGGCATCCTTCGATATGCAAAGGTACTATAGGGACATGTGAAGGTGGTTTTATCCTGATCATCCGGGTGAATAGGGATCTGAAAGAATCCTGAATAGCCATCCAAATAGCAAAAATAAGAATGATGAGCTAATCTCTCAAGCATCTGATCTACAAATGGTAATGGAAAATGGCCCTTTCTAGTTACATTGTTCAACTTCCTATAGTCTATACACATTCTCCATCTAGTTACAGTCCTAGTAGGTATTAGTTCATAATTTTCATTTTTCACTACTGTGATGCCCCCTTTTTTGGGTACAACATGAATTGGACTTACCCAATTGCTATCAGAAATAGGGTAAATAATACCTACATCAAGCAATTTTAAGATCTCTTTTTTCACAACCTCTTTCATATTTGGATTCAATCTTATTTGTGACTCTCTAGAGGTTTTGTGATCATTTTCTAAGAAAATTCTACGTATGCTCACAGAAGGATGTATTCCTTTAATATCATCAATGGTATAACTAATTATCCTTCTATGCTCTCTAAGAACTCTTAATAATTTTTCAACTTCACAATCATTCAGTTTAGCACTAACAATCATAGGATATGTAGAATTTTGACCAAGAAAAGCATACCTGAGATTTGTTGGAAGAGGTTTTAACTCTACTTTTGGTGCTTCCCTTCTTTCAAGCATTGGTGGTGAAGTTACGTATTGCTTCAAATCTTCAATCTTCTCCAAACTAGCCATAGGCAAAGGTGAATTTCCTTTTAAAATTTGAGCATATTCTGCAGCTTCTTCAATCTCATCCCCCTTTTTGATATTGTGAACCAAACAAGCTTCTAAGGGATCTTCAGGATGTTGCTTTTTGAACACTTCTCCAACCACTTCATCTACCACTTCAATTCTCAAGCATGAATTTGAATCATCTTTCTTTTTCATTGCTTGAAACAGATTAAATTCAACTTTTTCTTCCCCAACTTCTAATATAAGCCTTCCATTCTTTCCATCAATCACAGCTCCAGCAGTAGCAAGGAAAGGTCTACCAAGAATAATAGGAATGTGTACATCCTCCTCCATCTCCAATACTACAAAGCCCATTGGTATGAAGAAATTTCAAACTTTCAGAGGAAAATTCTCAATCACCCTAATTGAAAATTTAATAGACCTATTTGCTAATTATAGTAAAATGGTGGTAGGCTTCATTTCTCCAATCTTCATTTTCTCATAGATAGACAATGGCATTAGACTAACACTAGCTCCAAGATCACATAAAGCCTTATCTATACTGATATCTCCAATGTGACATGGTATGGGAAAACTACCAGGATCCTTCAGTATGGGTGGAAGCTTATTTTGCAAGATAGCACTACTTTCTTCTATAAGAGCTACGGTCTCAAATTCTTCCAACTTTTTCTTGTTAGACAAAATCTCCTTCAAAAATTTAGCGTATGAAGGCATTTGTGCTAAAGCATCAATGAAAGGAATAGTCACATGTAATGACTTCAATACCTCCAAAAACTTCTCGAATTGTTTATCTAACTTTGCTTTCTAAAATCTTTGTAAGAATGGTAAAGGTGGCATGTCAGCTTTAGGTGCTATATATTTAGGTTCTTCCTCTTCACTCTCTCTCTCTTTACTCCCTTTTTCCTCCACTGAACTCTCTTTTTCAACTTCAGCACTAATCTCAACTTCAACTTTTTCATCTCCTTCTCTATTTTTCTCTTCTTCAACTTTCTCTTCAATCTTTTTATCTCCACTCTTCAATATTTTTCCACTTCTCAATGTAATAGCCTTGTAATGCTCCCTTGAATTTTCTGGTTACCTAGGAAGCTTCCCAAATGCTTTGTTGTTTGAAGAGCTAGCTTGTTGAGCTATTTGGTTCTCCAACATCTTATTGTGTGTTGCCATTTGATCTACTTAGATGCTAATTGAGAAATCATTTCTTATTGACTTTGATGGCTCACTAGTAGAGTCTCAATCATGGCTTCCAATCTAGTTGTCTTGTCTAGTTGTGTTTGTTGTGGTGGAGGTTATTGTGGTTTTGGTGGAGTAGGTGCATTTTGAGGTTTAGGCATTCCAGGAAGAGGACCTCTATTCTGCTGAAAATTCTGATGATGTTGATACCCAGAAGGTTGCTGAAAATTCTGGTGTTGTCCTTGTCTACGTCCCCAAGAGAAATTAGGGTGTTTTCTCCATACTGGATCATAAGTTGCAAAAAATGGGTTACCGCTTGGTCTTTTATTATAGTTCCCCACATAATCCACTTGCTCACTTGAAAAGTCTTAATTAAGTGCAGAAAAATCAGCTGCACAGTTGACATTTGTAGCTCCAACATCTACTGAATTACTTGAACCTCCAACTGAAGAATCTACTTTTATGCTTAGCTTGTCCATCTTCCTTGTCAAAGCATCAAACTTAGCATTAATCATATTTATGGCATCAAGCTAAAACATACCTGTAATGGCCCGACCCACTAGTGATATTGTCCGCTCTGGGCCGAAGCCCTCACGGTTTTAAAACGCGTCAATAGGGGTTACGAACTATCAACTTATGAACCCAGCATCTCTCCCGTGTTTTGTCGATGTGGGATTTGCCTAGGGTGTTACAATACCAGCCGGTTTCTTGATCTCATTCCTCTCACAACTCCACTAGTAGTTGTTATAAGCAATTTTATCTAGAGTAGAAAAAGCTTCATCTTCAGATTTCTCCTTAAGATCACCTCTAGAAGATGCATCAACTGTAGAAACTCCATTGTAAAAGTGTTGAACAAGCATTTACTTAGGAATCTCATGGTGTGGACATCTCCTTTGCAAATCCTTATATCTCTCCCATGCTTCATACAAGCTCTCATCATCTCTAGGTTTGAAAGAAGTCAGCTCATTTCTTAGATCAGCTGTCTTGCTTGGTGGAAAATATTGAGCTAAAAAATGCTTGAGAAAGTTCATCCCATATTGTGATTAGAACCCAGTGGCAAAGAATATAACCACTCTTTAGCTCGGTCCTTCAAAGAGAAAAGGAATAATCTGAGTCGAATTGCATCATCAGAAACTCCATTTATCTTCAACATGTCACTGATCTCAAGAAAGTGTGCTTGATGAATATGTGGACTTTCACTTGGACTTATCCTAAATTGTGATTGTTGTACCATCTGACATAGTGTAGGCTTCAATTCAAAATTATTAGCTTCCACTCTTGGTGTTGTGATACTTGGCATGAAATCCCCAATGTTAGGATAGGCATGATCCTTCACAGAACAGTTGTTATTGTTGTTAGCCATTTCTTCTTGTAGTTGCTCTTGCTCTTGCTCTTGTGCTCTTTCTTTTGTTGTTGAGCTTTAAATTCAACTTTTCTCCTCTTAGCTTCTACTCTTAAAGCTCTTGCTGTCTTTTCTATTTCTGGATCAAAGAATAAATTGATTTCTTCACTTTTTGTCCTTCTTATAAAATAAAAGTACCTTAAAAACAAAATAAATAAATTCTCAAAGTAAAATGGTAAAAGAAATTAAAAATAAAATACTCAAATTAACCAAACAAACAATTGTTTAATATCAAACAAAAATCAAATCCCCAGCAATGGCTTCAAAAATTTGATGGGTGTATCCGCAAGTATACGGGTCGTATTAAGTAATAGAGTGATAAGTAAAGTATCGTTCCCATGAGGATTTACCGTTTGAGTACCAAACTATGAATGAAGCGATTATTTGGGCTAATGATTGATGGATAAATGGTAAATGTAAATGAGCAAAGTAAATTGATAAATCTGATAAACCCATTTTATATAGATATTTTAGGGTAATTTTGCATCCATTTTGCCCTTTTTAGTTTATTAATTTTATGCTTTTAATGCTTATTTTAGTTAATTTGTTAATTTTAGTTTCATTATATTTGATTTTTTGGGATTTTAATGTTTTTGATAGGTTTTAATAAGGTTTAAAGGCAAAAAGGTCCATATAGAAGAAATTCAAAATGATTTGGAAGCTTAAAGTAGTGTGAAAAATGAAGAAAATTCGCTAAAAGAAGAAGACCAGCCAAGATTTTCAAGGGCTTCAACATGCCCCGTGTTGAGGGTCATGTGAAGATAAGAGTCAGCCAGCATGAATCCACATGAGGCATGTAAATTCAACACTGGGTCGTGTAAACAGATATTTTGAAACAAAACACGTCGAAAGTTTCAGGGACTTCTACTTGCCCCGTGTAGCTGGTCGTGCAGAATCTAAAGGCTCCTCCTCCGAATCAACATGAGGCATGTTGAAAATAACTTGAATCAACATTAGACATATGGGATGGCGCTGGCAGATTTACTGACATGGAAAAAATTTCTCTTTTCACACCTTTTACACCTTTTGTCTTTATCCCTTTAGAGACCATTCAACCCACATTTTTAGCCTTAATCAACCTCACTTTAAAAATTTCCCTTTGAAACCAATTTGAGCCTTCATTTATACCCTTTATTTACTTAGTACGCATAATCTATCTAGCCATAAACCTAAACACTTACCTACCCTTCATGAGAATAATTTGTTTAAGTGATAGATACGTTAAAAAAAAGTATATAATAATCAAGTGAGAGAAGTACTAAAGTAAAATTGACTAACAATCATATCATATTGTGAAAAATTATTTACCATCCAAGTATACAAAGAAATGAGTTTGGGGTGGATTAAAAAGGGGACAATTGCAATGCAAAATTCAATATTATTTATGTAGTCCCTAAAAGAGTTGTAAAAATTGTATGCTAGCATTGGTGATTTATTATAAAGTTCTTCCTTCCATTTGATTCTTAAAAAAAGAAAGAAAGAAAGAAAGAAAGAAAGAAAGAAAAGTGTATCTTGATCTTTTTAACAATTTAATTATCCTCATGTTTTGCTTCCCTTTTACCTTTTCTTTGTTAGCCACATTATTACCCCTTAGCCCCATTACAACCATTAAAAGTCTTTTTGATTTTTTGATTGTGTTTTGCTACATTAGTGGAAATTGGATTAGTTGGTTTGCCTATGGGATTGGCACATTATTCGCCCACTTAACTATTTCCATCATTATATGAGGCACATTAGTTTATGGATTGTTTTAGAGCCTATTTTAGCATGATTTCTCTATGTAATTGATTGGTTTGGGTTTAATGGAATGAATAATTGACCCAAGGCTAAGCGGTGATAACTTTAGTGAGAATTGAATTCCTTATATCTTGAAGGTGGGTATATGGTTCGTTGGTGGCTAGAGGTAAGTTTGAAAGCTTGAATGAGTGATTTTCATGAATCTAAGAAAAAGGTACCCCAATTGCATATAATTGTTTTTAATTTGCTTGAGGACTAGCAAAGATTTGAGTTTGGGGGAATTTGATAAAACCATTTTATATAGATATTTTAGGGTAGTTTTGCATCCATTTTGCCCTTTTTAGTTTAGTAATTTTATGCTTTCAATGCTTATTTTAGTTAATTTGTTAATTTTAGTTTCATTATATTTGATTTTTGGGATTTTAATGTTTTTGATAGGTTTTAATAAGGTTTAAAGGCAAAAAGGTCCATACAGAAGAAATTCAAAGTGATTTGAAAGCTTAAAGTAGTGTGAAAAATGAAGAAAATTCGCTTAAAGAAGAAGACTAGCCAAGATTTTCAAGGGCTTTAACATGCCTTGTGTTGAGGGTCGTGTGAAGATAAGAGTCAGCCAGTAGGAATCCACATGAGGCATGTAAATTCAACACTGGGTCATGTAAACAGAGATTTTGGAACAAAACAAGCCAAAAGTTTTGGGGACTTCCACATGCCTCGTGTAGCTAGTCGTGCAGAATCTAAAGGCTCCTCCTCCGAATCAACATGAGGCATGTTGAAAATAACTTGAATCAACATAAGGCATGTGGGATGGCGCTGATAGATTTGCTGACATGGAAAAAATTTCTCTTTTCAATCCTTTTACACCTTTTGTCTGTATCCCTTTAGAGACCATTTTTAGGGCAAACCTTGAGGGGATATATAAGCATCATATTCTCATTTTTACTAAAAGGAGAAAGACAGAGAAAAATCAAAAGAGAAAGAAAGAGAGAACCACGCCATTTTTGGAGGAAGAATACCTGCAGAGTGACATTTCCAGCTTTCATTTTCAGAGATTTAGATTCTCTTCTTTTGAGTTCTTTTATTTTTAGTCTTATTTTCATGTTTTCTTGCTTTATTTCATATTTTCCACTTGCAAATACAAGCATGAGTGAGTAGATACTTAAGATTTCAGAGTTGGGTGTAATGATTTAAGTTTTATTTGTGGATTTAGAAGGGTTTTAACCAGATTTTAGTATATATAAGCTTTGATTCTTATCTTATGTGCTTATTTACATACCCATTGTTGGTACCCTTTGGGTTTTATTCTTAATCTTAGATTGAAGGATCGAAAGGTGAAAATCTATGATAGATAATCAAGATAATGAACTTAATCACCTAGTGTTAGAAATAAACTAGTGGGTTAAGAGGAATTTCAAGTTGATTAAAATGCTTAAAGGGTTTTGGGTAATTAAATATCGCATGAGAATGGGGTTTAGTTTCCTTTAAAACACTCTTTAGTTTGCTTGAAAGAGAAATTAAAGGAAATCAAAATCAACTTCCTTCAAACTTTTATTTCCCTTAATCTTGGCTTTGCCTATCCAAACTCAAACTCAAACTCAAACTCAAACTCAACCTCAACTAAGCCTTTATCCCAAAAATTTGGGGTCAGCTATATAGATTCGCTTTCTCCACTCTACATGATTTTGGGTTAAATCCTTAAAAATGTGTAATATTTCTAGGTCATGTTGTACTACTCTCCTCCAAGTCAACTTAGGTCTACCCCTTTTTTCCCTTCTATTCTCTAACCTAATGTGCTCTACTTGTCTAACTGGAGCCTCCGTATGTCTACGCTTCACTGTACTAAACTACCTCAATCTCCCTTCTCTCAACTTATTCTCAATTGGTACCACTCCTACCTTTTCTCTAATATTCTCATTACGGACTTTATCTAGTCTAGTATGACCACTCATCCATCTTAATATTCTCATCTCTGCAACTCTTATCTTAGACACATACGACTCCTTTAATGCCCAACACTCACTACCATATAACATAGCCGGTCGTATGGCTGTATGGTAAAATTTTCCTTTCAACTTATTGGGAATCTTGCAATCACATAAAACTCTCGTGGCACGTCTCCACTTCAACCATTCGGCTTTAATCCTATGACTAACATCCTCCTCACATCCCCCATCTACTTGAAAGAATAAGCCGAGATATTTAAAGTGATTACTTTGGGACAATACCACTCCATCCAAACTAACTCCTTCCCTATCACCAGTTTGGCCTTCACTGAACTTGTAATGCATGTATTTTGTCTTCGTTCTACTTAACTTAAAGCCCTTTGACACTAGAGTACTTCTCCAAAGCTCTAGCTTTCTATTGACTCCTTCTCGTGTCTCATCTATCAGAATAATATCATCCGCAAACATCATACACTAAGGAATACTCTCTTGTATATGTTTCATCAATTCATCTAAAACTAATGTAAAAGGGTAAGGGCTTATAGCTGATCCTTGGTATAATCCAATTGAGATCGAAAAATCTCTTGGGTCTCCTCTCACTGTGCGCACAATAGTAGTTGCTCTTTCATACATATCTTTCAACACTTGTATGTACCTAATAGATACCTTCTTTTGTTCTAACACATTCCATAAGACATCTCTTGGAACACTATCATAAGCCTTCTCCAAATCAATAAAAACCACGTGTAGATCTTTCTTCACATCTCTATATTTCTCCATCAAGCTTCTAATGAGAAAGATCACTTTCATAGTTGAACGACCGAGCATGAAGCCAAATTGATTGAGAGAGATAGAAGTATCATGACGTAGTCGATGCTCCATAACTCTCTCTCACAACTTCATAGTATGGCTCATGAGTTTAATTCCCCTATAGTTTGAGCAACTCTGTTTGTCTCTCTTATTTTTAAAAATAGGTACTAAAATACTCCTCCTCCATTCATCAGGCATTTTCTTTGAGTTTAGAATCTTATTAAATAATTTAGTTAATCATGCCACTCCCATATCTCCCAAACACTTCCACACTTCAATTGGTATTCCATCGGGTCCACAGGCTTTACCCACTTTCATTCTCTTAAGTGCTTTCTTTACTTCTAAAGATCTAATCCTTCTAGTACAATTCACATTCTTTTCTATTGTTCTATAGTCTATGTTCACGCTATTACCATTTTGACTATTATTAAAGAGATCATTAAAATAATTTCTCTATCTTTCTTTAATGTCCTCATCTTTCACCAACATTTTTCCTTCTTTATCCTTAATGCACCTAACATGATTGAGATATTGACATTTCTTTTCTCTCCTCCTTGCTAATCTATAAATATCTTTCTCCCCTTTTTTAGTTCGAAGTTTCTCATATAACTTTTCAAAAGCCTGTGCTCTTGCTTGACTAACTGCCTTTTTTGTCTTTTTCTTTGCTATCTTGTACTGTTCATATGCCTAATTATTATCACATTTAGGTAATTTCTTATACCATTCTCTTTTTCTCTTCACTGCCTTTTGCCTATCCAAATCCTAATGAGTGTGTGTTTATTAACCTCAACTCTGGAATCAATTTTTACCATTATTTAATTAAAGCTTTTGTCACTTGCTGAAATTTTAGTAAATTAGTATAATGCTTAGAATTTTAATTGCTTAATTCATTTAATTTCCTTACTTTCCCGATTTATTTTGCTGCATCTCTTACTTTACTTTTGGAACACTTTATCAATAGCCCAAATAATCGTGATTTTTATAGTTTAGTACTCAAACAATAAATCTCTGTGGGACGATATCTTTTCTTTACTACTTGAACGACCCGTGCACTTGCCGAATACGCAATCAAAATCTAATTGGAATGGGTAAAGAGCAATTGGTGACCCTGTGTAGCTCAAAATGAGCATTGATTTTGATGATAACAAAACTCAAACAGAATCTATCTAACCCAACTTTAAAGTGATGTGTAGATTCCTTCTCTTATTCATAAAGAATTTTTGAAGTTGCATTTAAGGAGGAAGAATACTCAAAGGCATCCCAAGACAAATTCAAAGTGAGAAAAGAACGAGAATATGAAAGCCAAGACTCAAAGTAAAGGTATGAAAGTCATAAAGTTAGAGATTGAGTCTTAGGTCTTATGTGAAAAGAATAGATGAGAATTTAGTCAAATGGAGCTCAAAAATGAAACTTTATTTTCTGATTACTTTTTCTCATCATGACCTTGGATACTGCTATTGGAACTTATTTTTCTTAAGGTCTAAATTTTTACAAGTTGAGACATGCAGCTGTTGACTTAGTTTGCTAACTGGTTTGCTAAAATATTAGTTTGCTAATGTGTTTGCTAAAACATTAGTTTACTAACCAGTTTACTAATATTGCCAAAATTTCATTAGTTTGCTAAATGATCAGAGCTGCTCAACTTCGCACAAAAGGACAAAATAACGGCCATTTTGTCTTGAGCAGTGTGTATAACGTTCCAAAAAGGTTTCAAACGGTCTAAAATGATTTGGGACTATAAATACACCTTCTTTACTTCATTTTATTTTTGATGAAAGCTTACATTTGAACTCCAACCTTGATTTTCATTTATTGCTTTCATTCATGAGCTTTAAAGTCTTTGAGCTATCATTGGCAAATCAACTCATCTCTTCTTTATAGTTTGATTTGTATTGAGTAAGAGTGAGTGTTAAAACATTAAGTTGCATTTAAGAGAGGTTGTATAAACACCTATTGAAGCTTGAGAGAGAGCAAGTGCTTGTGATAGCACTTGTCAAAGGTTCAAGCTGCCTTGGTAAAAGCTTGGTGTTGAAAAAGTGTAAAGGGCTTTTGGTCTCTTGCCTTTAAAAGAGCAAATAGTGAAGAGAAGACTCAAAGAGGGTTCTTTGAGAGAGTGGATGTAGGCTAGTTAAGCCGAACCACAATAAAAATCATTGTGTTTGATCTCTCTAACCTTAACCTCTTTACTTTTGTGCAATTTAATTTTTATACATGACCTTGAATGTTGATTGAATATATTGAGTCGGTATATTTGAGAATTTATGAGTATGATGAGAAATTAGTTGAAAGTCTTGTGATGCATGTTTTGGTAGCTATAAATATTGATTAAAGCTTGACTTGCAACTTAGGGACACTTTATTGAAATACATATCACTGCCATTATATATTAAGAAGTACCTAGTTGAACAAAGCCACAATTTTTCATTAGGCTACAAGCAAGGGCCAAAAAATTGTTAAAGTCCAATTCACCCCCCTCTTGGAATATTTTGGGATAACAACAAGCAAATAAATTCTAAATCTAGATGCAATTGAACTAAATTAATAACAGTTAATTTAAATTAAACTTTAATTATGATAAAAATGATTCCAGAGTTGGGGGTTCATGCATAGATTAATTGGGATTTGTCTTGGATATTCCAATTTTAAGGGAAAATAGAGTTTAAAGGTGATTGATTCTAAATTTCTTTGATATCTTTTTTAAGCAAACCAAAGTGTATTTTAAAATAACCAAACCTACTTTCGTACGATATTTGATTAATTTAAAACCCATTAAGTTTTTGTAACCAATCATTAATTCCTCTTAAAACACTAGTTTATTTCTAAATTTAGGTGATTTTAAATTCCAATCCTTGATTATCTATCAATGATCTTCACCTTTCAATCCTTCAATCAAAGATTAACACAATACCTAATGGGTACCAACATTAGGCAAGTAAATCAAGCACACAAGGAAAGAATCAAAACTCATATTTATATAAAATATAGAAATAACCAGTCCAAATCCACAAATTAATTTAAAACATGTTTTCCAACTCTGAAATCCCAAGAGGACTAAAAATAGAAAAACTCAGGTAGAAGAACTCAAAACTCTGAGTCCTAGAGCTTCCAGAAATGGCAGCAGCAGCTCCTCTTCCTCCGAAAATGATGGCGTCCTCCTCCCTCTCTATATTTGTAATTTTTCTTTCCTTTTTGTTTCTTATTCTTTCCTCTTATGGTTAAAACTAGAAAATGATCCTTTTATATGGTCCCAAAAGTTTCCTTAAAAATAGATAAGAGCCAAGGAGTGGATAGAAAATGAGGTATAGAAATATCCAAGTCAGCAAAGTTATTCACGTTTTGGGCATTCTATTTAGGGTACTGCTTACCCTAAGCAGCTTCTTCAGCAATTTTCGGCCTCTGGTTGCACTGTCTGCTTAAGGTTAAGCAGACCCTCAACAAATCTTAACAGGTTTAGAATGAAATGAGTTTTTTTGCTCATGCTTGACTTTCAGCTTGACCTGTGTTACACCTTAAGCATTGCTGCTTACCTTAAGCAAGATCTCAAGCAGGATCTTAAAAAATTCTCGGCAGGTTTTGGGGTGAAAGCTTGAATGTGTAGGATTTAAGCTGTGCTTGGCTTGCGGCTTGCCCAGGCTTAAGGTTAAGCAATATGACATACCTTGAGCAACATCATAAGTAAAGTCTCAAGCAAATTTTGGCTAACTTGATTTTTCAATGATTGATTTCTTCAACTTTCCTCCATGCTTAGGGAATTTCAAATTTCTTCAAATCACTTCCTAATGCACTCATTGACCCTCAATTTACCATAAAAACCTATTAAAAATAACAAAATTACAAAAATTAAATACAAAATAACTAAAGTTAACAAACAAGATAAAATAAAGCTAAAAACATAAAATATACTAAAATATGAGGGTAAAATGGATGCAAAACTACCCTAAAATGCCTATATAAAATTAGTGCAACAATATATTAAAAATTTAAATCTTAATTATATTTGAAATAATTTTAATTAAAAATGTGTGACAACACTTCAACAAATTCTTCCGTTTGGCGTCAAAATCAAATTTGTTTTCTTCATCAGAATTAATAAATATTAAAACTATTTAGCACACACATAATATAGACAATCTCTCTCTCCGTTCTTTAAGATGAAAAGAGTTAAAGCTCTTAACAAATTAAACACTATAAAATTAGGTGTAAGAAATATATAAGACCAAGAGCACAAAAACAAAACAATAAAATCTAGCTTGATTTATGGATTCACCTGGCTCATTTGTGGGCATAACTTTACAGATTTATATACACAACCCGCAGCACAATAAATCATTCGAATCATTTTATCTTTAACATATTTTTTCTTTAATTTCAAATCAAAAAGATCTTTACAATTCTTTGCATCCAAATCTTGTTTGTCTATATCCAAAATTTGTTTGAGTAGAGGCACTGCCTGTGAATTATAATCAAAATAAATGTGCAAAGGTTACTTAAGATTTCATTTGGTAAAAAAGAATATACATAAAAGAATATATATATATATATATATATATATATATATATATATATATATATATATATATATATATATATATAATACAAAATATCAAATATTAAATTTTATTTTTTGTTAAAATTTAAATTTTTATTTGTCAATTCTTAAAAGAGACATAAGTATTTTATATTTAAAATAATTAATGAGGAATAATTGAGGAAAGATTTATAATTAACAATATGTTGACTGCCTTTGTTTGGGAGGAGTGTAAGGAGGTAAAGTAAGGTTTTTTTTTTTTTTTTTTTTTTTTTTTTTTTTTTTTTTTTAAGTAAGGTAAGGTAAAGTGATAAAAGGTAAGGTAAGATTTTTTAATATTACGTTTTTTGGGATGAAGGTAAGGTAAATGATAGTTTACTAACCTTATGTTGTTTGGATCAAAGGCATGGAAAGGTAGAGATAGGTAATAATTAATATTTAATTTATAAAAACCTTCACAATGCCTCAATTTGGTAGGTTGAGAAACTGAAGGTTTTTGAGGTTTTAAAAACCTCCAAAACTCTCAAAAATCTTACCTTCCCCATTAAACCTCCCTCCATCTTAATTACATTAAAAAACCTTAATCTACCTCCAACAATTTGCTCACAAATGAAATTAAGAGTAATTTGAATAAGGGGAAAAAATTACATACCCAAATAGCTAAGCGAATGTATTCATTGGGTTTCCTTTTAAAAATGGCTCATTTCCCTGTAATTAACTCTAGAAGCACAACACCGAAGGAAAAAATATCAAACTTATCAGTGAGCTTCCTTTTTTGGCCATCTTTAATATAATATTCAGGAGGGGCATAACTGCACTTAAAAGAAAGCGTGTGTGGGAATAATCTATTTGACAAATTTTCTCTTGGAATGAAAATTTAGCTAACACACAAAGGCTTCTTCTGGAATAAATTAAATCATATGCAAAAAAAGAATTAAATTAAACTCCCAAATAATACTACAATTTTTTATCTGATTTCTGTTTCTTATTTTAAATGATTTTTTTTAAATTAAAAGAATTAAATTCTTTTAATTATTAGGTTTTCAAACATAAAAGATGAAAAAAAAAATCAATTGAATTAAAATTTTGCATATTGTAATTTCGAAAAAAGCTGAAGATGAATCTTACGCAGGAGTTCCCTTTGGATCAGTGGAAACGTGAGCAGCAGAATCTGCAAAATCTTTGGAAAATCCAAAATCTCCAATCTGAAGGGGAAAGATGACTGAAGTAAATTTATTATGTCATTTAACTTAAATTGAAAATGCAACGAGTTCAATTAAATAATTTACTAGTATTTTTTAAAATTATATATATATATATATATATATATCTCACAAATTATAGATCACTCTCCATCTTGATATAGTAGTTTACTTATTAATATACCTCCTATTTAATATGATTGAATTATTTAATTTTTGATGGCCCAATATAAATAGAGATATATTAGAAAAAGATTGAGTAAAATTTATTGCTTTGACTATATTAATTAAATTGTTTTAATTCAAATGAGAATAAAAGTAAGTTTATTTTTGTGGGATAGAGAGAATGTTAAATCAAGAGTTCACTCAAGCACTAATTAATTAAGGATTTTTTTAGTTTAGTGGCTGCAGTGAGCCATCAAATGCCAATTGCAGCTGATAGCTAATAGGCACCCAATATTTTATATTTTATGTTATTGATAAAAAATATTTTAACAAAGTTGAAATACATTAATTAAAATATTAAAATTACAAATAAAAATATAAAAATATTAATAATATTAATTTTCAAGTTAAATAAAAAAGGATAATATGGTCAAAATAAAAAATAAAACTAGATCAGCTATCAGCTGATGAGAAACAGCTCTAAAAATAGAGCTGATACAAACTACAGCTGATGGGTATCATATCAGTTGCCCATCAGCTATCAGCTATATTTTTTTAAACTTGCCAAACACCACAATTTACCTGTTTGGGTGCCTATTAGCTATCAGCTGCACTCAACAGGTAAACCAAACACCCCCTAAAATCACATATATAACTCTTTATTTTCATTTTTAATATTTAACAATTGATTCAAAAATTAAAATGTGCCGATATTGAATTAGTTTACACAAATTTTTATTGTAAACATAAATTATTATATAGCAAGAGTTATTTATGGCCAGCCAACAATGTTTTTCTCTTGTCTACTCATTGTTGGTATCCTTTGGGTTTTGTTATTAATCTTAGATTGAAGGACTAAGGGGTGAAAATCTTTGATAAATAATCAAGATATTAATCTTAATCACTTAGCGTTAGAGATAAACTAGTGGGTTAAGAATGATTTTTATAATTGATTAAAGTGCTTAAAGGGTTATGGGTAAACTGAATATTACATGAGAATGGGTTTAGTTTTCTTTAAAATATTCTTTAATTTACTTGAAAGAGAAATTAAAGAAACTTAGAAACAATTTTATTCAAACTTGTATTTTCCTTAAAATTGGTTTATCTATCCAAATCCCAATAAAATTCATTTGATGAACCCTAATTCCGGAATCACCTTTGCCATCAATTAATTCTAGTTTTACATATTGTTAATTTAGTGATTTTACATCTACTTTATAGATTTATTTATATTAACCATTGCTTAATTTCTCTATATTTCCATTTAATTGTTGCATTTACTTGATGCGTCCCTACCGCAAGTGCACGGGTCGTACAAGTAGTATAGAAAAATATCGATCCCACGAGGAGTCGTGTTAATGATTGAATTTTTGATATAAAAGTTGACTAAATCGAAGTATCTATGAAATTAAAGAAGTGAATTGATGAGTAATGGAGCGTAAAATCTATATGTGCAAAATTAATATTCTATTTAACAATGTATTGCATTAAACTAAAATTGCATCAAATTGAAATAAGCAAGTTCAAATATGGCAATATTGAAAATGGCAATCAATTAAATTCAATTGAAAATTAACAATGGTAAAAAGGCGATTAGGAGTTCGGATTTCATATTCGAGCTATTTTGGGATTTAAATCGGTTATCCAATTTTATGAAACTTATGGGTTTTAAGGAGATTAATTCTTAAATCCTTTGAATTCCCTTTCGAGTGAGACAAAGAGTGCCTTAATCAAACTAATCCTACTTTCATGGAGTTAGAATTAATTAAGACCCATTAAGTTCTTTAATTAATCTGTGAATCCTCTTAATCCTTAGCCTATTTCTAGGTCTAAGTTAATTAAGTCCAATTTCTTGATTATCTATCACAAGATCTTCTCCTTTCGGTGCTTCAACCATGGATTAAGAACATCACTTAATGGGATCCTACACTAAGCATGTCATTAAGCATACAAGAAATGAATAAAACTCATTAAGACCACAAAATATGGATTACCCAATCAAAATCCACAAAATATCTCAAATATTACAACCCTTACTCCAGAATCAAAAGTAAACTACTCACTATCCATAATGCTTACAAGATATGATGAGTTTAAATGGAAATAAAGCTTTAATCTAAGCTAAGAAGTAAGAAATTAAACACTAGAAATGTAGAAAAATATAAGGGAAGAAAGAAATCTGCAAATCTTGGTTAGAAATGGTGTGGAAGGTGAAAGTGACTCCTCAAATTCTGTCTCTCTTCTCCTCTTCTTCTTTGCTCCTTCTCCCCCTTCAAAAATGGGAAAATGGGACTATTTATATCATTTTTCTGACATGGAGCCCTAAAATAGTATGTTCTAGGAGGAATTGATTGAGGGAATCTTCTGCCAGCTCATTAATGAACTCTTTATGGGACTGCATAAGTGGACTGCATAAGTTATGCAGTCCCTTATGCGATTTTACTGGTTACGAGTCACTTATGCGAAACGCATGACTTGGTGCATAGGTTATGCACAATTCCGTGAAGGTGCATAAGGAGGCGAGAATGTGCATAAGCTATCTTTGTCTCCTTATGCACATTTAATTTGGTTCTGGAACAGATGATCTTTCTCCTCATGCAGATCTGCATAGCTTATGCGGCAAGTTATGCACAATTTGGTCAATGCATATTTCAGCTTGAAAACTTGTTTTGACATCTTTGGTAGAAGACACTCCTCAATGGCAAAATTCTCTTCAGTCCTTCAAAAACACCATTTTTCCTACAAAACAAAGTAAAAATTACAAATTAATCCAAAATCGAAAATTATGAAAAACTAACTAATTTACTAATGAAATAAGCTAAAGATAACTAATAATAGAATAAAATGGCTATAAAATTAGACCTAAATGACTATGCAAAATGTATGCATCAAATACCCCCAAACTCAAGCTTTTGCTTGTCCTCAAGCAAACTTTAAAATGTGGTGCAAAGTTTTTAGGGGTGCCTTATCCAAAGAGTTATGAAAATTACCAATTGAAGTAACTTAACACACCTTCAGCCATACCAGCAATCCATATACCCATCCTTCAAAATGCAAAGAATTTAATGCTTATCCAAGTTTTCACTGCTTAGCCATCAAGTCAATTATCATTCAAAATCTCCAAACCAACCAATCAAAAGAGAGGGTTATGCTCAAAAGGAATTCTAGAACAATCAATAGTCAAAGTGTCTCTATATGGAATGATGGAATTGAATGAATGAATGAATAGTTCTCCAATCCCATAGGCAAATTCCCCACTCCTATCTCCACTAATGTAGCAAGTACTTTCAAGAGATCAAAGGTCTTTTTATGGATGTAATGGGGCCATGGGATTCAAAAAGAGGCTAAGAAGAAAAATGGGTAAAAAGTATTCAAAGCATGAGAATATGTTGCAATTTTGAAACATAAGGTACACTTTATTATATCTTTTTCTCTTTTCTTTATATGTATATATATAGGAGAGAGAAATACATAATGAGGATTGTCAAGTGCTAGCATATTTTACAAGACACATAAAATGGAGGGACATTTTGATACTTTAGACTTGTATTTTGCATTTTCTTTTGATGATTGTCCCTAAAGATGCCACCCCCAAACTCATTTCTTTTAATACTTTGGGTGAATTTCTTTCATTTTGAATGACAATGGTGAAAAGCACATATACTAGCACTTTTACAAGGTGACAAGTATTTCTTCTCCCTTTTATTGTATATTTTTTTCTTTTTTTCTTTTTTTAATTTTTATTTTTATTTTTTTAGAAAGTGTACCTAACATTCAATATTATTCTCATGAAAAGGGTTGGAGTGTTTGGTTCATTGGCTAGGTGGCAATAAGGATTTCAAGAAAAATTAGGGATAAAAAGGTTCAAAGGGGTTTGCAAGGGTAAATTTTAATTGGGAAAAAGGGCCAAAGGTTTAAAATGAGAAGGTTTTAAATCAAAGAATGCCTAATCATCTCTCTCTTCAAGTACAAGCTGGTATTTCGCCTTGAAAGGTTTAGAAAATTTGTTCTAGGATTGGTGAGACATCATTTGACTATCTTATATCCAATAACTCCCTCTAAACACTTCCTTCTCCAAATGGCTAGTTGGGTGGCTTTTTGGCTAAGAAGATATAGACAAGAGATAGACACTTCAAAACTTTGCACCTCTTAGGAAACTTTCAATCCACAAACCCAACTAAAGGGTGAGTCAAATCATTCTCATAGGCACATTTTCAATACTCAAGGGATTTGGCAAAAGATTTTAATGCATGATGCATGATTCCTAAAATGAGTAATGCATTAACTAAATGGAGGGAGTCTATTTGTATTCAATGTGTACAATTTCTAAGTGATGTATAATGTGTGTGTAAATGTGTTATGTATATGTATGTGTGGAAATATATGTAAAATATTTACAATATATGTAAATGAAATGGGATGAGATGTTCCTATACTCAAAATGTGAAAAATAAAGCTAAAAATCAAAATGTGCACCCCCAAACTCAAAATTGGACATTGTCCTCAATGTCTCAAGCAGATAACCAAAACTCAAAGCAAATAATATTGACCAGGAATTGTAAAAATTAAGAGCAAAAAGAAAGAGTTACCTGGTATGAGAATTCAAGATAAAGGGATGCATAAGAAGCTGCACAGGTTGTGCAGAGTTAAGAGCTGTCCAGAACATGTGCATAGGTAAGGTGCATAAGCCATGCGGTGCTGCATAAGAGGCAATATATGTTGCATAGGCTATGCAGGACAATTGCATAAGGGGAATACAACTTGTGATTCTGAAGTAGAAAAGAGTTGCACAGGCTATGCAAAAGTTCTGCATGAGGAAATTCATAGCTGTGCAGTGTATACAAAAGCTGCTGCATGGGAATTGGCAAGGGGAAATGTACAACCAGCAGTAAAAGTATTGAAATATATACAGAGTATGGGCAAATATGTACAAAAGGGCAATAAGTGCAATAAAAATCAAAGAAGACTAATGTAATAGCTATCCAATAAAACTTCAAGAAAAACATAATTTAAAACAAACTAATTCAGAACTAACAAACATAATCCAAAACAAACTATAAATGTTTGAACATATTTACAAAGGAAAAGTCCTACAAGTTGGAACAAAAGTAAAACAAACACTAATTTAGTTCTATTGTCTTGCCCTTGTCCAAGGATGTTGCTAAGGGTGGTGGTACTGCCATTGTCGAAAAGATGGTGCTGGAGGAGGTGATGGAGGTGGGGGTGGCATGCCCAAAAAGATCATGAGTTGCTTCACCATCTCCTTCAGTTCTTTCTGTTTGTCCCTGGTTTCCATGACAAGGTCAAATAGTTGATCATGACGATCCTTGAGTGTATCAAGACCAGTGTCAAGCTTCCTATCCACAAAGTATATATCATCACTAAGCCTGTCAAGATAGGTGAATAAGGCTTTAGTGTTGAATGCAGGAGGGGCTGTGGAAGAGGAAGGTTCAGCTGTAGGAGGTATAGGCTGATCAGAGGTAGCTGGAATGTCCTGAGCAAGCTGAGGGGGTGGGGTAGGTGTAGTAGGGTGCTGTGGGACGGATGGGAAAGCTTGGGTTTCTGGTTGTGCAAGGGGTTCAGTTTCTGCTGCAGGGCGGGCAGTATCAAAATATGACAAATTGAACCCTGTTTTGGTTAAGTGTGCAGTATCAAAATATGAAGTGTCCTCAAGTGCTGGTATTGAGTGCTCTGCAGGATTAAAACCAAAATGCTTGGCTATGACAGTGATAAGCCCACCCAAAACAATGTCACCTATGGATTTGGTGGCAATATGCAGCACATGCTCACAAAAGAAATAACCAGGAGAAACCTTAACTTTGTGAAATGCACACCATAACATAAATAGTTCAGATTTTCCCACAGCACCAGAACTAGTCCCTCTGCCCAATATGGTGCTAGCCATCAACCTATGAATAAACCTAAGTGCAGGGTCAAGTATTTGGGATGTTTTTGATCTTCCAGCAGAGAAAGTTTGAGGTTGGTTTGTGATGATTCTCCAAAATTGGGCAGCATTCCAAATGCCCTTGTTGGCTACCTCTACTCCAGTATGTGGTACTCTAAATAACCCATCAATAGCAAAACCACAAATGCTATGAAATTGGTCTAATGACAGTTCTCTATTTTGCCCCAAGCATCTAAATTTCATAATTGGCTTATGGTCTACATCATGTAAGTTGAGGGTAGCAGAGAATGAAGAAATAAACTCCAAAACTAGAATTGGATAAACTATCTCTTGCTTATGCACAAATTCTGTCCAACCCATACCATCAAGATATGCAACTACATTGTCAAATAAACCAAGAGATTGTAAAGCATCAGCAGATATATACCTAGTGGGTTGTACCTTCCTATCCTTAAGTCACTTAAAAGCTACTTTTTGAATCGTATCAGGGAGAGGCCAGGGTAGCTTTGATACAAATGAGGTTGCCGAAATTGTCTTTTTGCTGAAAGAGGGTGTAGAGGCTGGAGCTTTTGGCTTTTTGGGAGGTGGTTCCGACAATGGGGTGGGTGGGTCTTTGCGTTTGGACAGAGGAGGGGCGGAGGACATGGGGCGCACAGATTTTGACCGGATTTTGCGTTTGTATGTGGTTGGGGGAGGTGGTGGGGGTGTCGCTTGTGGAGGAGAATTGGGATTAGGGGGTATCGATGACAATGGAGAGACTTCGAGAGGAGAAGGTGGACGGGAATGGGGAGGGGACTCCATTGCCGATGGAGAAGATGGAAGAGATAAGGGGAAATGAAAATGTAGGGGGAAATTTAGGGTTTACGTGATGAAAGTGCTAGTGGAGAAAACGAGATAGAGACGGTGAGAATGCCGGAAGGAATGGAGGTTGAAGGACGGTCGTGGGGTGAAGAGGCGGGAAGTGGAGGTGGGGATTTTTGTTTGCCGAAAATGAATTTGAATCGGGTTTGTAAGAGACTGCATAAGGGGAAAATGATTTATGCATAACCTGTGCACTCTTTTATACATGTTTCAGAATGATTTAAACTTCAAAGAAATGGCTTATGCACAAGTGCATAAGTCATGCACTGTCCTTATGCATGTTTCGGCAGGTATTGAAATCTTGGGTTGGTGGTCATGCAGTTGTGCATAAGTCATGCACCTTCCTTATGCAAGTTTCGGTGACCCTTGAAATTTTGAGGAGCGAAGTCATGCGGGAGTGCATAAGTTATGCACTCCCCTTATGCATCTCTCGGCAGAAGTGGTTTTTCAGAAAATCGGGTCATGCAGAAGTGCATAGGTTATGCACTCTGCTCATGCACTGTTCGGCAATTTTTTTGAATTTTGGTTGGTGGTCATGCAGATGTGCATAAGCTATGCACTCTGCTTATGCACTCTTCGGTGGGTTTTGAAATTCAGAATCTTTGGTTATGCAGAAGTGCATAAGCTATGCACATTGCTTATGCAGGTCTCGGCAACTTTTGGAATTTTCTGATTTCTGGTCATGCAGAAGTGCATAGGTTATGCACTCTGCTTATGCACCCCTCGGCAAATTTGAATTTTTGGAGTTCTTGGTTATGCGGAAGTGCATAACTTATGCATCTTCCTTATGCACCCCTCGGTAAGTTTGGTTTTTCTGGGTTTCTGGTCATGCAGAAGTGCATAGGTTATGCACTCTGCTTATGCACCCCTCGGCAGAATTGGAAATTCAGAGTTTTTGGTTATGCAGAAGTGCATAGGTTATGCACTCTGCTTATGCAAACTTCGGCAGAGAGAGAAAATGAAGAATTTGAGGTTATGCAAATGTGCATAGGTCATGCACTCTGCTTATGCAAGTTTCTGGAGATGTGAAATTTGACAAAATTAGGCTATGCAGAGTTGCATAAGCTATGCACCCTCCTTATGCATTTGTAATAAAGGTGAAAAATGGCAAGAATTGTGGTTATGCAGGATTGCATAAGCTATGCAGTTGCTTATGCACAATTTAACAAGATCAAGAATGCAATAGAACATGGATTGCAAGTGTGAAAAATACCCTAGAATGAGGAAATATAATTCCATGAAGCATAAACCATGAGAATTTTTCACCAAAAACACATCAATATATACAAAGTATATCAAAAAGGCATCACACAGGCATGTAGACATTGATCCTACATAAAAGACCTTTGAGAGCTATGCTATCTTGACTCAAATTCTGCAAATCAACATTTAGCACATAAAACTCCATAAAATCTGCATAAAGTTGCATCTAACCACAAATGAGAAATGAACTCTCCAAGATTTGCCAAGAAAATGCAGCATTTCTACCTTGTATCCTATAACCCAAAGAAGCTCAAAACTGCAAAAATGACTCACTTACCACCATATTAACATTATAAGCACAAGTATTAAAAAAAATACACACCCAACCTCACCAAAAATTTAAGTGATCTGCTGCAGATTCTATTTTTCTGCTCTGCATAAACCAGATAGCAACTTCAGCAGTTCACCAACCTTCCTCCATTGATATACATCCAACCTCACCAAAAATACAAGCCATTTGCTGCAGACACCCTTTTTGCTGCAGATTTCATTTTTCCTCTGCATGAACTAGATTGCAGCTCCTGCACAGATTATGCAGCAAAAACTTATCAGTTCTTTTGAAGGACAAAATTTTTCAAGTTAAGAATTACTTCCCCAACAGTTCTGACCTTTCTTCATTGAATTACATCTACAAGGGACAAGATTTAACAATGTCAAAAATTGAATTTGGGGAGATTTAAGATAAAACAAAATCAATGAAAATGAAAGTAAATTAGCAAAAGCAAAATAAAAGGACTTGGGATACCTCCCAAGAGGGCTAATTTATAGTCCTTTGGACTCTTCATGAATTTCAACTTGAAAAGAGGTGAGGATTGGAGAGCTTGTAACAGCTTGCTCCTATTATTGGGTCTCGGTTATGTAATGTTTCAATCTATGCCCATTGACCTTAAAATTCCCAGATTTTTCACTCCAAATTTCAATTGCTCCATAAGGAAAACCTTAGAAATTCTATATGGACCAGTCCACCTTGACTTGAGTTTTCAGGAACAATTTCAATCTTGAGTTGAACAACAAAACTAAATCACCTTCTTTGAATTCTTTTTCTCGGATGCTTATCATGCCAAACTTTAGTTCTTTCTTTGTAAATACGGGCACTTTCATAAGCATCCATCCTCAATTCCTCAAGCTCATTAAGTTGTAACAACCTTTTTCACCAAAGCTTGCTTAAGATCAAAATTCAAGGTCTGAATGGCCCAATATGCTCTATGTTCTAGCTCCACAGGTAAATGACAAGACTTACCATACACCAACCTAAAGGGAGTAGTTCCTATAGGGGTTTTGTAGGCAGTCCTATATGCCCATAAAGCATCATCTAGTTTGATAGACCAATCTTTCCGAGAATTGTTCACTGTTTTCTCCAAAATATGCTTGAGCTCTCTGTTAGAAATTTCAACTTGTCCTGAAGTTTGAGGATGGTATGGGGTAGCTATCTTGTGCACTACACCATACTTCCTCATTAAGCTCTCAAATTGCTTATTACAAAAATGGGAACCCCCATCACTAATTATAGCCCTAGGAGCTCCAAATCTGCTCAAGACAAATTTCTTCAAAAATTTCACTACCACTCTAGCATCATTAGTTGGAGTTGCAATAGCTTCCACCCACTTTGACACATAGTCAACCCCAACTAAGATGTATCTATTACCATATGAAGGAGGGAATGGCCCTATAAAATCTATTCCCCAAACATCAAATAATTCCACTTCAAGAATATTATTTAGGGGCATTTGATCTCTTTTTGACAAATTTCCACTCCTTTGACATTTATCACAATTCGACACAAATTTCCTCACATCCTTAAAAAGATTTGGCCAAAAGAAACCAGCTTGCAAAATTTTACTAGCTGTCTTAGAGATTCCAAAATGACCTCCATAATCAGAAGCATGGCAATGATGCAAAATACTCTGTACCTCCTCTTCAGGAATACATCTTCTAATTAGACCATCACAACATCTCCTAAAGAGTAAAGGGTCATCCCATCTATAAAACTTTACCTCATGCAAAAACTTTTTCTTTTGTTGCCATGTCATACCTAGAGGTAAAACTCCACAAGATAGATAATTCACAAAGTCTGCATACCAAGGTAGTTTAGCAACAAGAGAGAAAAGTTGTTCATCCAAGAAAAACTCATCAATAGGTATTTCATCCAATTCTTCACCATCCAATTTCAACCTACTAAGATTATCAGCAACTACATTTTCAGCTCCTTTCTTATCTCTAATCTCCAAATCAAACTCTTGTAGCATCAGAATCCACCTAATGAGCCTAGGTTTGGCCTCCTTTTTACGGAGCAAATACCTGATGGCTACATGATCTGAAAATATAACCACCTTTGAGTCAATAATGTAAGGTCTGAACTTTTCCAATGCAAAGACAATTGCCAAAAATTCCTTTTCAGTTGTTGCATAATTTGTTTGAGCCTCATCCAAAGGTTCTGCTAGCATAATAAATAGCATAAGCCTTTTGTCCTTTCTTTGACCAAGAATAGCCCCAATTGCATAGTTGCTAGCATCACACATAATTTCAAAAGGTAGGCTCCAATCGGTGGTTGCATGATTGGTGCGATGATAAGAGCTTGCTTCAACTCGCAAAGGCATCCAAACACTCTTGGTCAAATACAAATGGTGTGTCATTACTTAACAAATTAGACAAAGGTTTAGCTATTTTAGAAAAATCCTTGATAAAGCGTCTGTAGAACCCGGCGTGTCCTAGGAAACTTCGAATTCCCTTGACATTGGTAGGAGGAGCCATCTTCTCTATCACTTCAACTTTGGCTTTATCAACCTCTATTCCTCTGTTAGACACCAAATGTCCAAGCACTATCCCTTCCTGAACCATGAAATGACACTTTTCCCAATTTAACACAAGGTCAGTATCTGCACATCGCTGCAAAATTTTAGAAAGGTTAGCCAAGCATATATCAAATGAAGATCCATAAACAGAGAAATCGTCCATAAAAACCTCCATTATGTCTTCAATGAAATCTGAGAAGATTGCCATCATGCACCTTTGAAAAGTGGCTAGTGCATTACATAACCCAAATGGCATCCTTCTATAAGCAAAGGTTCCATATGGACAAGTAAAAGTGGTTTGTTCTTGATCATTTGGATGGATAGGGATTTGAAAAAAACCTGAATATCCATCTAAATAGCAAAAGTAAGAATGCCTAGCTAGTCTTTCCAACATCTGATCAATGAAGGGAAGTGGAAAATGATCTTTTCTAGTGGCAACATTTAATTTTCTGTAATCTATGCACATTCGCCAACTAGTCACCGTTCTAGTGGGAATTAATTCATTATTTTCATTTTTGACCACTGTCATTCCACCCTTTTTTGGAACAACATGTACTGGGCTCACCCAAGTACTATCTGAGATAGGGTAAATGATCCCTGCATCAAGCAACTTCAAAATTTCCTTTTTAACAACTTCTTTCATATTTGGGTTCAACCTCCTCTGATGTTCAATAGATGGCTTACAATTTTCTTCCAAAATGATTCTATGCATACAAAAGTGTGGGCTTATTCCCTTAATGTCATCTATGGTGTATCCTAAGACTTTCCTAAATTGTCTCAACACTCTTAACAACTTATCAGCCTCTAATGTACTCAAATTTGCATTTACAATTACTGGATAAGTGTTATTGGTGCCAAGAAATTCATACCTGGAAGTTGCTTAAGTTCTACCTTAGGTGCATCTTCTTCCTTGAATGATGGTTGCTTAGATTCGACTTTTTCCTTTTGTGTGAGTTGAAAAACTGGAGCAGAAATGAATGGTGGACTTCCCTCTAAGTGTTGAGCATATGCAGCTACATGAGGGTTGTCATAGTCTATGCCTCCTCCATGAACTGCACAATTTTCAAGTGGATCTTACGGATATTTCTTTCTGAAGTGTTCTTCAACCAGCTCATCAATAATATCAACTCTCAAGCAAGTATCAGCTTCAGAATGATGCTTTTTCATAGTGTTATTAATATTGAAAACCAATTGCTCTTCACCAACCCTAAGAGTTAATTTTTCTCCCTTGACATCAATCAATGCTCCTGCTGTAGCCAGAAAAGGCCTTCCCAAGATAATTGGAATATTAAAATCTTCCTCCATGTCCAAGATGACAAAGTCAACAGGTATGTAGAACTTCCCAACCTTCAGAGGCACATTCTCCAAAATCCCTTCAGGATACTTAATTGACCTGTCAGCTAACTGAAGAGAAATGTGGGTTGGTTTAAGATCTCCCATGTTGAGCTTCTCATAAATGGAAAGGGGCATAAGGCTAACACTAGCCCCTAAATCACATAAAGCTTTTATAGAACAAGACTCTCCAATGTGGCATGGAATTGAAAAACTCCCTGGATCCTTGAGCTTTGGAGGAAGTTTCCTTTGGAGGATAGCACTACATTCTTCTGTCAAAGCTACAGTTTCATCATCTTCAAGTTTCCTCTTGTTTGAGAGAATTTCTTTCAAGAATTTTGCATAAGAGGGCATTTGTGAAAGAGCATCAACAAAAGGCACATTTATGTAAAGTTTCTTCAAAACCTCTAAGAACTTCCCAAATTGCCTATCAAGCTTGGCTTTGTGAAATCTTTGTGGAAAGGGAAGTTGTGGCTTGTAGGGTTCAGGAGGTATATATTTCTCTTCCTTCTCTTCAATTTTCTCTTTACAATTTTCTGCACTCTCTTGTTTTTCACTCTCATCAGTATTTTTCTCATTTTCTCTCTTCTCACTGTTTTCACTCTTCTCATCATTTATAACTTTTCCACTTCTTAAAGTAATAGCTTGACACTGCTCTCTTGGATTTTATGGTTGACTTGGAAGCTTTCCAAAAGACTTAGCACTTGAGGAGGATGCTTGTTGTGCAATCTGGTTTTCCAGCATTCTGTTGTGTGTTTGCATCTGTTCCAGCCTTGCTTTCACCTCTCTCATCTCCTCATCATGCTTATTTTGGTTAGCAAGTATCTGTTGCAATAAAGCTTCAGTGGTGGAATTTCGTTCTTGCTGTTTTGGTGGAGGGTTCATATTTTTCTGCTGAAAATTAGGCAGTGGTTGCCTATTTTGCTGATATGGAACTTGACTCTGCTGTTGTGGTTGAAAATTCTGATTTTGAACTTGATTTTGCTGATTTCCCCATGAAAAGTTGGGATGATTCCTCCAATTTGGATTGTAAGTTTGAGAATAAGAATTCCCCATTTGTTTGTTTCCATAATTACCAACATATGCTGCTTGTTCTCCATAGTCTACTCCACAGCTGGTAGTTTCCTCTGCATAAGCCACTTGTTGTGAACTTCCAGCTGATGATGATGAACTAACCAACATACTCAAATCTTCCATCTTCTTAGCAAGGACATTTGTAAGTGCATCAAATTTTGCATTAATCATGTTGAATGGATCAAGATCATACATTCCAGCAGCTTGCCTTTTCTGAGTTGGAGCTGGTCCTCTTGGACTACTCCAAAGATGAGTATTCTTTGCAATTTTCTCCAATAGCTCATAAGCTTCATCTTCATGCTTTATAATAAATTCTCCTCCTGTTTGAGCATCAATAATTCCTCTGATTGCAGGAGTGACATTTGTGTAGAAATTCTGATTTATCATCTATTTTGGAATGGCATGATGTGGGCATAATCTCTCTAATTCCTTCCATCTCATCCATGACTCATAAAGAGTTTCATCTTCTCTTGGTCCAAAGTCGTCATTTGATTCCTCAACTCTTGAGTTTTTCAGTGGAAAATATTGTGCAAGAAATGCATCAGTGAGTTGCTCCCAATTTGTAATGGAGTTGTGAGGTAAAGAATCAAGCCAATCCAATGCTCTATCTTTCAAAGAGAATGGGAATAGCTTCAATCTTGCTGCATCATCAGACACTCCAGGTTGTTTTTGCATGTCGCAAATCATAGCAAACTTCTTCAGGTGTGTGTGTGGATTTTCAGAAGGATGTCCTCCAAATTGAGAATTTTGAATCATTTGAAGAACTCCAAAATCCATCTTGTAACTATTTGCATCAATCCTTGTTCTTGCTATGCTCTCTCTCAAATCATCAAAACGTGGAAAAGCATGATCCATCATACTTCCCCTAAGCACGTTTGCATTAACAACTTCTTCTCCGTGGGCTTCATTTTCATTGTTTTGACCATTTCCAGCATTACCAACACCAATTCTAATTCTTTCATCAGCCATGTCTGCTTCAATTTCAATCTCTCTCAAAGCTTCCTTCCTTTTTCTGGTCTATTTCTTGTTGGCTTTACAAAATTTCTCAATTTCAGGATTGAACAGTAAGGTTGTGTCACTTGAGCTTCTAGCTCTTCTCATAAAAGATTAAAAGTACCTGAAAAAGAACAAACAAACACAAAAATGAAAAGATAACAAAGATAAACTATAAACAACTAAAATAATAAAAAATTTAATATTAAACAAACAAGTCCCCGGCAACGGCGCCAAAAACTTGATGCGTCCCTACCGCAAGTGCACGGGTCGTACAAGTAGTATAGAAAAATATCGATCCCACGAGGAGTCGTGTTAATGATTGAATTTTTGATATAAAAGTTGACTAAATCGAAGTATCTATGAAATTAAAGAAGTGAATTGATGAGTAATGGAGCATAAAATCTATATGTGCAAAATCAATATTCTATTTAACAATGTATTGCATTAAACTAAAATTGCATCAAATTGAAATAAGCAAGTTCAAATATGGCAATATTGAAAATGGCAATCAATTAAATTCAATTGAAAATTAACAATGGTAAAAAGGCGATTCCGGAGTTTGGGATTTCATATTCGAGCTATTTTGGGATTTAAATCGGTTATCCAATTTTATGAAACTTATGGGTTTTAAGGAGATTAATTCTTAAATCCTTTGAATTCCCTTTCGAGTGAGACAAAGAGTGCCTTAATCAAACTAATCCTACTTTCGTGGAGTTAGAATTAATTAAGACCCATTAAGTTCTTTAATTAATCTGTGAATCCTCTTAATCCTTAGCCTATTTCTAGGTCTAAGTTAATTAAGTCCAATTTCTTGATTATCTATCACAAGATCTTCTCCTTTCGGTGCTTCAACCATGGATTAAGAACATCACTTAATGGGATCCTACACTAAGCATGTCATTAAACATACAAGAAATGAATAAAACTCATTAAGACCACAAAATATGGATTACCCAATCAAAATCCACAAAATATCTCAAATATTACAACCCTTACTCCAGAATCAAAAGTAAACTACTCACTATCCATAATGCTTACAAGATATGATGAGTTTAAATGGAAATAAAGCTTTAATCTAAGCTAAGAAGTAAGAAATTAAACACTAGAAATGTAGAAAAATGTAAGGGAAGAAAGAAATCTGCAAATCTTGGTTAGAAATGGTGTGGAAGGTGAAAGTGACTCCTCAAATTCTGTCTCTCTTCTCCTCTTCTTCTTTGCTCCTTCTCCCCCTTCAAAAATGGGAAAATGGGACTATTTATATCATTTTTCTGACATGGAGCCCTAAAATAGTATGTTCTAGGAGGAATTGATTGAGGGAATCTTCTGCCAGCTCATTAATGAACTCTTTATGGGACTGCATAAGTGGACTGCATAAGTTATGCAGTCCCTTATGCGCTGATCGTTCTGAGTCACTTATGCGAAACTGCATGACTTGGTGCATAGGTTATGCACAATTCCGTGAAGGTGCATAAGGGAGGCGAGAATGTGCATAAGCTATGCAGTCTCCTTATGCACATTTCGGCTGGTTCTGGAACAGTGATCTTTCTCCTTATGCAGATCTGCATAGCTTATGCGGCAAGTTATGCACAGTTTGGTCAATGCATATTTCAGCTTGAAAACTTGTTTTTGACATCTTTGGCTGTAGAAGACACTCCTCAATGGCAAAATTCTCTTCAGTCCTTCAAAAACACCATTTTTCCTACAAAACAAAGTAAAAATTACAAATTAATCCAAAATCGACAATTATGAAAAACTAACTAATTTACTAATGAAATAAGCTAAAGATAACTAATAATAGAATAAAATGGCTATAAAATTAGACCTAAATGACTATGCAAAATGTATGCATCATTACTCTCTTTAATTTAGATATACTTTATATCTGTTCTTTAATACTTAAACGATCTGTATACTTGGGAAAAGTATGCATCAAAACACAAAATGCCAAGAGAAGCTGAAGACAGTCATCAGAGAAGTTGTCACAAGTGTCATCTTTAAGAAAACAGAGAGCATTTACCAAACCATTAACATCAAGCTGAATGCTCTAGAAACTCAAAAATTACTTAGGCATAATGAAAGAGCGCTGCACCTTAGGAGCTAGAAGAAATGAGACTCTCAATTATCTACAACACAATCAAAAGCACTCTAGCATCGATAGTAATTTGATAAGCAGACAATCAAAACCTTACTTGTCATATCTACAACACAGCAGACGCAACATCGAGCATAATAAACTACCACCAAAAGATAAGATTCCCACATAGAATTCAATCTCTCACCATATTGACACCCAACCACCTCACCTGAACTAAACACCAAAAGAAATCGTGACCAGCTCCATCAAGATAAACAACACAGCAGACCAAGAGATCCATAGGCTTCCAAATCAATTTCGAGGAAAAAACTAGTACTACAGAATTTGATACTAAACCAAATCTTGCAAAAGACCACGACAGCAATAAACAAATAAACAAAATCTTGACCCAAAACAGCAACCACTAGATTCACAAATGACTAATTGAAAATTTAACATCCTATGATACCCAAGCAACAACTCCAGCATCATTTCAAATTTTTAAAATTTTCTTGTTCTTCAGCAATTTTTCTAGCTAAAATTTTAATAATGGTGGTATCTTCATCATCAAAAATCAATCCCAACTTTCTACCCAAGTCAAGGGTAGCCTTAGCTTCCTTATGAGGAGAAAAACCATATTAATTCATGTAAAAATCCATTAATTGATGATTTTTATATATTTAAAGAACAAAACTTATGATGAAATTAATTGAAAAGTATATATTGAGTTGTTTTTAAGGTGGGAAAGAGGAGAATATTGACATAGGCAAAGTCCTTACCATGCGATAGATATGTTACATTATTCTATCTGCACAGGTCAATTTTTTTCCATTCATCATGATTTCTATTTAAGCACTTGGTATAATTGTTGATTAAACTTATTTCAGCTATAGTGTCATTAATTAGCCTATATAGTTGACTTTAATTTGCAGTCCACTTATCAATATTTTTAACGTTATTATAAGTATACATTAGTCTATTATTTTAAGAAAGGATTGAACACATACGCAAGTTTTAATTTATTGAAAACAAAATTTCAAATGTGAACGGGTTTATTCACACTCATACAAGGAAAATTCTTGCCATAATCTACTAGTCACATAGATTTATTATGACTTCAGCTAAAGGGAAGACCACATAATAATAATAATAATAATAATAATAATAATAATAATAATAATAATAATAATAATAATAATAATAATAATAATAATAATAATAATAATCTACTAGTCACATAGATTAATTTTAATCAATTATCATGCATTTTACCCTTAAATTGTCAAGCAAATTAACAGAAATCTAATGTGAAATAAATTAAAAAATTTTAATTTTATATTTGACTCTCATCCATTGATTAGATGTAATATTTTTAATAAATATTAAAAAGTAGATATTCTCAATAAATAATGTCGCAAGAGTTTTTGCGGTCCCCTGGATGAGTTCTCACCGAAGTGGAAAAAGTAAGAAGTTGCCACTTTAAGTTTGAGGGAAAGTAAAGAAAACCATTTTGAAAATTAAAATCTACTTTGAAAACAGAGATTCTAGGTTCGGGGTCCGTATACGGGTGGGAAATGTGTTAGGCACCCGACCTCATCCCTCAACGAGGGTAAACAGATTTAACGTTTTGCTCTTCATAAATTAAAATTGGTAATTAGGGGGTTAGAGTGACAATGATAATCTTTTGTATGGATAAAAGGAATATTTGATATTTCACTATTTAGGGTTGCCCAAGAACACGTGTACGTGAGATGACCCTTCAGTGAAATAGGTGTTGTGTAATAGATTTTTGTTTAGGGGTTAATTTGTATATTGAAGTTGTGATATTTTAATTTGGATTTAAGTTAAGAGAATTCGGGTAAGAACTCTCTCCCGATCTCTTAAAGCGTTTTGTTTAAAATTTGAGCGGGAGATTTCGGATATGGACTCTCCTCCAATCTCCACATATTTTATTAAGATTATTGTTCGAGAATTTGGGTAAGAACTCTCCCCCGATCTCTCAGTGTATTCTGTTTAACATTTGAGTGGGAGATTTCGGATAAGAACTCTCCTTCGATCTCCGCATATTTTATTAAGATTCTAGCCGAGAATTCGGGGGAGATTCCTTACCCGGTCTCTTTAATGTTGAGAAGTTTAATTGAGAACTCCGATAAGAACTCTCCCCCGATCTCTTGGTGTATTCAAGAATTTAAGTTGAGAACTTGGGTAAGAACTCTCCCCTGTCTTTTTAATTTATTGTGTTTAAACTGAACTCGGATAAGAACTCTCCCCTTGGTCTCTTTAATTTATTGTGTTTAAACTGAGATCGGGTAAGAACTCTCCCCCGATCTCTTAATATGTTATGTTTAAAAATTAAGTCGAGCTTGGGTAAGAACTCTCCCCCGAACTCTTAATGTGTTTATTAGAATTCCATTTTATAAGAACTTCAAACTAAGGATTCTGGTGACCGAGGGCACAACAAACCCGCGCAAAGCTTTTCCTAGCCTACGGAACCTTATAACTGGAGGGTGGATACAAGACCGAACTTATTGTCGATATTCTACGTGATTGTCTCATCAGAACTCTTTGATCCGATCTCTTTTTAGTTGCTCACCCGAAATCCGAACTTATTTTAATTCCCAATCTATTGTCTTATCGCCTGGTTTCATTCTAAGGCCCGATCTCATAACTTGTTTATTTGACCTATTCTTGTTTCCAGCCTATTCGACCTTTTGTTACACCTATCTTTTTATCACTTTTCATTTATTTAGCCCTGAAACTATCATGTTAAAATACTTCTGCCTATATATTCTTTTAGAGTATTTTCAAGTCACATATGACTTGAATGTATACTCTCGAAGGAAATGAAAACTAAGTGATGATAAATGGACTTTGCGAGTGAATAAAAAAAGACACAGGAGATAATTTCGAGACTATTCTGAGACTTAATATAACTGGATATAAAAGAAATTTTAAAAGAAGACTTGAGAAAATGAACCAAGGGTATTTAACAAAATGACAGTGTAGATACTTACCTATGAAAAGTTGAGGAGATAGATGAGCTGACTCCGGTATCCACAAATCTTACAGAAGTGGAAGCTAACGGCCGAATGACTCGGACTTACCCAAAGTAATGGAAAGAGGTCGGAATGAAGTTGAACTCAAAAGGTAATGCCAGATACTAGAACGGTGGGAATGAGGTGAAGATGAAGATGGTTATACTGAAATTGAAAATGGAAGTTTTAGGACTTAGAGCTCTTTTTGATGAAAATACTTAAGAAAACTGGTTTCTGAAGTTTCTCAAAACTTCAAAAGCTCAGAATGGCAAGTAGCAAGACTGAATCAAATTTCAGAGTCTTTCCACTATAGTCACCACCTTCTCATTTTTTCCGTCCATCCTACAGTATTGCATGCAGGTATTTATAGGAAACGGGTGCCCATAATGAAGGGTTAGGATCTCACCAAGGGAGACAGAGGGTGTAGATTCAAAAGGACATAATCTGATGTCTGAGGATTAAAGAGAATCAAAATGGAGGGTCAGGATTCCGTTCAGAATATCTGTCCTTTCTTCTCTTAATCCAACGGCTCAGGGTCTTGCCTTACAAGATAGATCCAAAGGTTGGGAATAAAAAGTGTCGAACCTGTTGTCTGCTTTTTAATCCGAGGGCTCCGAATCCATCCTTACAATTATGATCAACGGTGGAGATCGAGATGTACAGGACTGTCTTAACTATTTTGGCGCCTGGCAGCTAGGTGGGCGTTTCTACAAATGAGGCATGTGGTGAGGATCTGATCATGCCTGTAACGCTTTAACTAACTCGGATCTGACGATGAAGAGAGTTGATTGAAAGTTATTTAATCTCTCTATGCTTTCCGATCTCTATAGGTCATCTCCTGTTTCTTCTGATCTTCCTATTATGACCATCCCCTTTTCTGATCTCTCTCTTGCAATGGGTCTCCTCTTATTTCTCGATCTCTCATTTCTGATATTTCCTCACTGTCTAACTTGCGTTGGTCAAAGCAATAAATTCTCCAGTTACCGATGTATCCACTTCGGGTTTTGTATGCAATAAATGCCAAGGCCCTATATATATGCAGTGATAGGAAATCATCTTCACACCTCACTTTTCCTTTTTCAGTTTGTTTTCGATGCACCCTTCCCTAATTCTAGCTTTTCCAGTGATAATTTTAATTATGATGGCCATTTTGATCTTTTCCCGACTGTTTCCTTCGCCCCTCACTTGAAATTTTATGACCCCAGTGATCGGAGAGCTATGAGAATGTCATCTAATGACAGTGAGGGAACTAGACTAATTTACCGGTCAAGATCAAAAGTGACGGCCGTGCCGATCTCAAATTGGTCTATCGGTACAATCGGTAGACCGATCTCGGACAATAGGACTGCTAATTTCCATCTTGATGTCGGTGACCGCCTCTTGAAGTTCATTCAGCTTCCAACCATATCGGGCGTCCCGACTGCAGCTCGGTTCTAGTCAATGACATCGGCGATGACTCCGCTCAATATCATGAGAGTCATAGTTACCCTATCTAAGCTGCACATCTATTCAACATTTGGGGCTGGCTTTCTGATCAAACACATCTTTTGATTCAGCCACAAGACTAGGCTTTGACATAGGCCTACATTCTAGGCCTCGGAGTAGTCTTAAGCTTGGTAGAATGTAGTACTGATTTTGAGAGATCGCCCAAATGATGTAATCCGATCTTTTGGAAATAAAATGAAAATTTTATTTGAATGTTTTGTATATTTATTGCATTGGTTATTTTTCTGATCTCTGATAAGTGTATCCGATCTGATCCCTAGATTCGCCAATCCGTGTGTTTGGAAATTTGTTTAATTTGATGACCTTAGTTAACCGATCTTATTTATCTGATTTTTATTATGTTTCTGGAACCTTTTTGCGACGTGTCAAGGAAGCAGCCCGGTTCCGCTAACCGATGTATCACTTGGGACTTCGTGAGCATTTAATGCTCAGACGAGTATAAATAAGGGAGGGGTGACTCATTTGCTTCCTTATGTCATTTCAGAGCTTCCCTTAGCAATTTCAGCACTTCTTCTCGCTTTTTAGAGTTTTTAGGCACTGATTACACTCTGGTAAGGATTTTGATCTTTCTTCGGTTAATTTTCCTTTTGTTTTCTGAAAATGAGCGGTAGTGAAGGTCAGAGAGCTACGAGCCCACCTTCAGTCCATATTTCGTAGACCTCGAAAAAGGGCGATGTGATTAGATCAGGCGGACGATCCAGCACGGCCATCATTCCGGTTACTGGTCCAACTACCAAACTTAAGCGAGGAACCTCCTCAAGAAGGGAAAACCTATCAGTTGATGAGCTGTCATCTGTCCTGAGAGAAACTGATCTCCAATCCATAAGTCAGGAGTACAATCTGTGGATCGACTCCTTTGAACTGATCAAATGCCATGGAAACCTTCGGGCTGATCACTTCTTTGATGAGGGCGATCACATCATAGTATACGAAGAGCAGTTGAAGGCTGGGCATCGTTTTCCATTGGATGAATTTTACAAGGCCGTTCTAAAGTTCCACCATGTCTCGGTAGCTTAAGTGCATCCAAACTCCTGGCATACTTTAATAGCCTTCAGGGGCCTCTGCCGAGCCAAGAGACTAGAGCTCATGGCTAAAGTCTTTGCCGAACTGCATGGGCTTACTCGAAGGAAGGATGACGAATTCTGGTTCTTTCAGGCAAAGCCAAACTGCGCTCTTTTTACCGATCTTCCTTCTTCGCTGAAGAACTGGAAGGATTAGTTTTTCATCCTTAGGACTAAGGATCGAAATGGCTTTGAAGGGATCCCACGCAATTAGAATTATTTGGTCCCCCAACTCCCTAAGAAGCTCACCTTAAATAAGGACGAAGATGCCACGGTGAAAGAGTTAAAGACTCAAGCATCCACCTACAAATTCTCGTGCCTAGATGCGGTTATGGCCGAACTGAAGTGGTGGATGATGCGGCTGATCACCGATGAAGACTATGAGCTTTAACTCTCTGACCTCAGTCCTGGTATAATCCATATCTCTAGCCTCTGAATCTTAGCAAACTCATCAACTTTTTCTTTGTGCAGGTATGGCGGGTGGCGACGTTTCAAAAGAAATTCGCAAGTGAAAGAGAGACGTCTCTCAAAAGGTATGGGCAATGAAGGAGGCCACTGCTACTGCTGCTCAGACTCCTCAGCGAGAATTGGTAGAAATACCGAGCTCTCCTCCTCGACCTCAAGAGCAGCCGATCTCTGAAGTAAAGGTCGTCGTTTCTCCACCTCGGTAGATTGAATATCCGCCTCCTCTGATCTCTTCCAATGTGGAAGGGGAGTCTTTTGGTCCCACTGTTAGGATGCTTTCCCGGGGAGCTCAACTTCTCATCCAATCACTGGAAAGGAATTGTTCCACCCGAGGGAATCCTAGCCTAGCCAAGGTCATGGGCGCCTCCATTTACTTTCAGAAAGATCAGAATAGATTGGCGGAGGAGTGCATCGATGATATTTTAACTCAAACAATGAGTTTGGGCTTGGAAGCTATTGCAAATCAGCATGTGATCAGAGAAAAAGCCCACGCCTTAAAGAAGGAGATTCTTAAGGCAGTTCAGGATGCCTCGGCTACAAAGGCTCAGTTCTCCATCGCCAATGATTACATCGCCAGATTGGAAGATTGGGTGAAATATTGCGAGGAGAGGATAACCGAAGTGGAGCGGGAACTTGAAGTTTCTCTGGTTGGTCGATCTGCCGATCTAGCTCATTTTTTCTAGGAACTTCGAGTGAAGAAGGAGGAGCTCCAGGCGAAGGAAGAGGAGCTCCAAGCCAAGGAAGAGGAAAGCACAACAAAAGAAGCTGGGGCATATGTGAATGCCCATAATGAGCTCCTGGCCGAGCTGATGAACTGTTATCCTGATGAGGACTTCTCCTAGATGAATCAACTCATTCCAGAGGTCAAAGAGGAGAGCGACGAGGAGCCTGAGAGAGAGGGAGAGGATCAGAGAGCTGATAATGTACCTAGGGAGCAGGCTGGGGGAGATCCTCCTGCTGAATGACTTGTATATATTTTTATTTTGAAATGAATTGGAATCCCTTTTTTTGTTCAATTTCTTGATGAGATCGGAAAGCGACCAACTTGTCTGAGTACTTAATTGATTGAACGTAGTTGAACATTAAACTTGAAAGCGACTATTAATCAGAGTATAAGAGATCGAAAAAACATTACACGTGAACATGAGATCGGACTAAGTCATGACCAAATACCGGGTGAAACTTTAGAACATTAGAATTGCAAAGATTTGACATTGACTTGAACTTTTAAGATCGGAACCATTATTAGACCGGATAGAAACCTTAACTTTATTTTAAGGAATATCTAGGGCATTCAAGCAAGAAGCCCGATCATAACATTTAGTCAAGCGAAGCTCTGTGATGTTTGCACACAGAGAGATAGGAAAACATTGGTAGGCAAGATTAGATGGTTCGGAGACCCAATGTTGACTCGATTTCATCTGACAAAGACCAAGAGATCGAAAAACTATTTAACTTGAGCGTGAGATCGGTCTGTTCCAGGGACGAGCAATCGATGAGTCTGGAAAAGCCATTTGTGATTGAAGACATTGGTTGAGAGCGGATAATAGAGTTTTGATTTCAAAAAAAAAACCCTTGCCTTTGGAGGTCGGCCAAAATATGGTGTCTACAAATAAGAATATTCTTTTTTATATAATTGGCTTAAATTCACCAATTATTTCTCAATTTTGATGATTTTTTCATCACAGTCTTTTAACTTTAATTTGTATCATAAAAAATTCAACTTCAATTTAATGCCACTCAAAGTCCATCTGATAAGCTTATGTTAAGTATTTTAGCCAGAAACTAATCTAAACATGTCTAAGTGGATTATGCACAATAAAACAATTTCTCTCTGCCACTTGGAGAGAATAGTCTTCGTATCACTTGAGAAACGCATGTACATGTGATGACAGAGAAAAAGAAATTGACATATAAAGTGATTTCATTTACTTGAGATAAGAGAGAGAGACTGTTCTTTTCAAGTAGAGAAAAACATTTTTGTTGTATCTAATCCACCTGATATGTCCAGATTTGGTAAAAGGGATTTTTTATGGTATTCAATTAAAATTTTAGTATTTTTATAATACAAATTTAAATTAAGAGACGATGAAAATAATGATAAAACTCCTACAAGATTTTGAAAATGACATTTAATTACTGTGATTAATTTATGAAAAAAATAAATAATTCAAATTGATTCACAATTTGAAATGATTCGATCAGAAATTTCCTGTAAGAAGATGAGATCGAACTTGTCTGCCTCCACTTATTTGTTGCCTCTAGAAAACTAGGAATTGAAATCTCACTT
The DNA here is from genome assembly GCF_030052815.1 of Hevea brasiliensis. Taxonomy (NCBI): domain Eukaryota; kingdom Viridiplantae; phylum Streptophyta; class Magnoliopsida; order Malpighiales; family Euphorbiaceae; genus Hevea; species Hevea brasiliensis. Next base: position 103,476,974 of record NC_079498.1, read on the forward strand.
TTCTCTCCCAATTTATATATTTGAGTTCTTTTGGCATTTCCACTCCTTTCGTTGAGGGAGGATATGCAATGGACTCGATGCATATGCTCCTACATATACTCACATAAAAGTGGAGTGTGCTCTTTCTATTTCTTGAAAACTCATTTTTTATACGAGTAAGAAAGCATTAAATTTATATGCTCCTGGTGAACATCTTAGCTTGCACACACTTAAACTCTTCAGCTTTACTGCAGAAAAGCGATACGATATTCACAAAATGTACAAAGTTTTTATGAAACAGAAAGCTATTGCGTCTGTTCCATGTAAGGCAACAAGCTACACTATATAGAAGAGGACAACAATATCTATAGATGTAATTTGCAAGTCATTGATTCAGTAATACAACTTTTTATGTTTATAATTAAATATAACTAAAAATTAAGTGTAAATGAGGCTTTTTAAACGATCAATTATTTTTTTATAAGCATTAAAATTAAAAAGATCAACCATAACTCTTAAAAATTTATTATTATTATTATTATTATTATTATTATTATTATTATTATTATTATTATTATTATTAAGCAGATAAGTTTTATTAATTGGAAGCCCAGGAAAACCTGGGGAGAAAATACTTATTTTATTATTTTTATTATTTATTCAAGAATTAGCCTCCTTTTCAATTGTTTTTGTAAAAGAAATAATACTTTTCAACCATAATTCTCAACGCCTCGTCTCCTGTTCTGGATTCAAACCTTTTTCGATTATTTTTTGAATTGCGATTTGCATTACAAGGCTCAAGGAAGCATCAATACATAGAAGGTTCCACAGATCATCTGGATACAAGCAAACCAAAACTCAGAACGCCTAACAGCTAAACACGCCTTTGCCACCTCCAATGAGGTCTATTTTTTATTTTGATGTATAATCGGCCTTTCAATGAAGTTTCCAACTTCTATTAAAAGGGAAAAAGAATTCTTTCTTTCTTTTATTTATTTATTTTTTCTTTTAATAAGTTTTCCTCCTATCAATTTTCTTGAGATTTTTCGCAGGAATATTTCCTGCTAGAACTTCAACCACCTGCTTTGCAAAGAAATGGAATAAAAAAGGGTAAGTACTGGTTGATTAATCACACAAACTAATTACATAGCAAATTGTTTTTATTATAGTTAAATTAAACAAATAGGAGATGAAAATTTAGAGGAAAATTAATAAAGCATTTGACCAAAAGATAAAATGGATATAAATCAAGAATATAAAATAGCTTAGCCTGATTTAATTTGGTTATTGAAAGCATATTATTTTGACAGAGTCAGATTCGAATTTTCATTTTTTTCACATATATATATAATACAAAGTATTTCATTAAATTACCTGACTCATTTGCGGTCGATTTTGCGGACAAGGCTTTACACATGCTAAAGCACATTCTATCAGTCGATCCATTTCATCCTTGTCATACTCCTCCAATTTTTCATCAACAAAACTATCATCGCCTTTGGGCCAATCATTTTCGAGGCAAGGCACCGACTGAATGTTATTACATAAAAAAAAAAAAAAGAAAAAAATTCATTGACATACACAAGAATTTAGGGTCATGTTGATCATTCAATATATATGTATATATATTATTATTTTGCAACTTGCAATTTAGACTATATCGATATCATTAAGGAAGAAGTACGTACCAATTCAATTAAGTTAAAGTCATCAGTGGAACTAATATCATTATGTTGTTGTTTCCCAGTAATAATCTTAAGAAGAATCACTCCAAAGAAATAAACATCGAGCTTAACATATTCAGAAGTCGTAGAACTGCAGTTGGAGATGGAAAATATGAGAATAACGGTCCACAAATATTCGCTAAAGGTGTGAATATGTTATAAGATGCCTTTTCTTCTTTAAAAAGAAAAAAGAAAAATCCTAGTATTTGGAAAATATATCTCATAGCTGCAATATAATTTGGCTCAGGCAACAAAATAGAAGGTTCATCTTTACCCGCTAGAAATAAAAAATTTAGAGTCCATAAGTGTAGGATGCTTCCTGCGGTGGGTCACCTTTTTTTCCTTTTGTAAGACAAACTTGACACGTCCATACTCCGCAAACTGATTAAAAATGACCCAAGTAAATTTATTGCACTATGCATATAGTTTAACATCAAACCCAAAAATAGAGTATACTTCAATAATTTAACAATCTGATCTAAATTAGTAACACATTCAACATCTTTTAATTTTAGAAGACTTTGAGAGCGACCATGATCAGAACTTTTTTCCATTGTGATTATTATTCCTATTTCAAATTACAAATATAAGTATATTGAGATTAAAAAGAAAAAAAAAAAGAAAAAAAAAACAGAGATTACCTTCCATTTATCTTTAGAAAGGGAGGGGTGTATTTATAATTATAATTAAAAAAGTATAATTACATATTGAATAGTAAGCTTACCCTCTACAAGATGCAACTTCAAAAATCTTTTCAATGCACACACACATATATAATAGAATGTCCAATATGAAAAGAGATTAACGATGATTGATCATTTGAAAATGTTTAAGTCTGCCATAATCACCTTTGGTTCAAGATTATCATCAAGAAAGATGCTATCATCCATGAAATGCTCGTATATATTCCAAGGTTTATCTGAAAATACAGAAATCATAAATAAAAAGTGATAAAAACCAGGAAACAAATCAAGGTTCAGTGTAGGCAAGGCCTAAGCATGAAAGGATACTCACATAGTTGATGGAGATGTACCAATCCTTTAGCGATGCCTAAAGCGATGCCCTTTCGGGTTGGCCAGTCCAAAGGTGATTCATTCACTCCTAGTCTGTTATCCATAGCTATAATTCGGAAGCTTAGTTAATTCAGTTGGCTTAGTTAGAACAGAATGAACAGTAAACAATGGTTGGCGAACATATGTGGATGAAAATGAAGTAAACATGTATATATAGTCCTAAATAGAATATAATATATAAGAGGTAAATGGAGAAGACATAGAATCCTAATACCTTAAAGAATGATTTTGGATAAATGTGGAATTCATAAGTTATTTAAGGTAAAATGCTTACCAAGTAAACGGAATCTTAAGCAGGAGCGGAACCTAAAACACTCATAAACAAGCAGTCTATTGTCTCTTTCATCGCAGTATCCGATCAGGTTAACAAGATTTTGATGATGGACACTACTGCTGACGTCTTTAATCTTCTTGAATTCATCTTCTTTCCCTCCATGCGTGTCTATAAATTTCTTGACTATCACTAGTTTACCATCATTTAGGTATCCTACATAAACTTCACCCAAAATACCCTCGTAAAGAAGGTTTTTTTGGGAGAAATCTTTAGTAGCCGAACTTAGTTGTTGATAAGTAAATTTTGTCGGCTTGTAAACTTGATTCGTCCCTCGAATGGTGTTGGAGGAACCCCTCTGTTGAACATATTTAGTTTCTTGAACGGTAGGAGGCTTGGGGCTTGGCTTAGGGTCATCTGCATATATAGGGGAAAAATTATATAATACTATCAGTGCACATGTAAATTAGTGTAGGGTTTATAAATAAGGTAAAAGAAAAAAAAATACCAATAAATAAATCAAAACAAAATTAGAGATTTTTTTTTTTAAGTAAATTCCAATTACGTTCAAATCATCCTTCCCTCTTTTTATATAAAAAGAAGTATATAACAGTCAAAATTAAATAAAGTATTTTCAAACATATATATAAACCAAAATAATTTATATTTTTATTGTGCAGTAACTCTTTATCTTAAAAAAAAAAAAAAAAAGAAAATCTGATTCACTAAATTATGTGGTAATGACAAAAAGTAACTCAATTTTGGTTAAAAAAACTAATTTATTCTAAATTTTAACTAAAATAAATTTAGTTTTACAATTTAAAAAATGTTTCATATATATATATATCATCAATTAAATCAAAATTTAGTCATCAACTAAATCAAACTTTAGCAAACAAGCATATAAATTATCTATAAAGGTAGAAAATGAGTTGACATTTTAAAAGGGGTATCATAATTTTCATAAGAATGGACCTACATGTAATGCTCCGTCGCAATTTGTTGACAGTCTTCTCATCGCATAAATTCTCTAAAGGCAAAATTCCTTCAAGAGCTAGAAGTATCTACATGGCATAGTAATGATAAAAGGATTATAAGTTAACTATGTAATCTCTCATTCCACAAAATTAATAGAAAATAGATTTTGGAGTATGCCAAATTTTTTTATTGATTTATCTTCTTTAAGAATTTGAATTTAAAACTTTACATTAAAAAACTATCTAATTAATGTTATTAAAATAAAACTCATTAATATATGTCGATTACTAACATAATATATGGGCAAATTTTTACCTTCTTCATTGATGGACGAGATTGTGGAGGCCTATTTACACAAACTTCAGCACAAAAAATCATTCGGTGCATTTCTTCGAGGTCAAATGTTTTCAATTTGGAATCTACAAAATTCTCATATTCTCCGCTCAAAGCATTTTCAATATGAGAGTTTGCCTGTAAGATATTGATAGAAGTATTTGTTAGCCATGTTTATAACAAATGTCAAATTCAAATGTATTTATATCAAATGTGAAATTTTACTCTGTAAGTTTTTTTAATTAAATATAAAATGTACAGTTAATCGTTTAATGGATGATCAATGCATGCAAGTTTAATGTGAGTTTGTGTTTCATGCACTTATTATAGGTTTTTCTTTTTTCTTTTTTAATTTAGTTTTGGTTAGAGAAAAATCTTTATTTTAATGGTGAGTTTTGTATCTCAAATAGCTTTTAATTATATTTTATTATGCAATTAAATATCAAAATTTTTATATTGCACTACTATAGATTAATAGAGACATACCCAATTAACAATATCACTGCCTTTATCGATGGGTTGTCTTCCAGTAATCAGCTCTAAAAGCGTTACACCGAAAGAATAAACATCTGATTTATCAGAATACTTTCCCGATTGTGTTGTCGCTGGATCTGCATAGCTACAGTTGAATAAGCACAAAAAAAATTTATGTTAAGATTTTTTTTTTTCAAGAAATTGAAATCTTCAGGAGCTTTTTTTTCTATTTATTTTCATTTGTATTTTTTTTAACTATTTTAAAATATACAATAACGGCACTAAAAACCTGACAATATACTAGTGATATAATTAAGTAAAACAATATAGAAATAAAATTATATCTTACATTTGGGTTCCCGCAATTGTTGATTTGGAGATGTGAGTAGCAGCATCCGAAAAAAACAGGGCAAGTCCAAAATCTGCAACCTATATAAGCAGATTAACAAATTTATTATATTTAAGGGTGGAGTTACTTCCACACCAAATTTCATAAATATAATCCTATTACTTCTTTTATTTGATCAAATTATACCATTATCCGTTCTTTAATAAAGTTAATTAAAAAAATAAAGCATGGAAAAGGACAACCAAACCTAATATTAACTTATTAATTAATTTGAAATATCAAATTAATGAGTTCACACAGTTTTTCAATATTTTTAGACAACAAAATTTTAAATATAAATGGGTTATACTCTCTAAAAACATGGAAAAAGTAAAAAATTGTGTTCAAGGAAGCATTAAAAATCATGCTCTCAATGTATTGTATAATTAATCTATATAGATGAAACTTTTTATTTATTGTCAAATTACCTCACCTTTGGTTCAAATTCGTCATCAAGAAGAATATTATCTGGCTTGATATCTAGGTGTATGATTTTAGGTTTATCTGAAAGAGATATAAAGAGAATTAAAAAACTTTGAGAGGAAATAAATTATTAGCACAAACTAAAAAGAAAAATAGATTGAATCTCACGAGCTAAAATAGTTAAAATACCTAGCAAGCAGTGAATATATTCAAATATTATTATTATTATTTTTATATAAGAAAAGCTAAATTTTATTAAATGATATCAATAAAAACTTAGAAGATGCACATTCACATTAAATCCAATCGATAAACCACCTTAAACACCGAATTTAAGACATGGCATGCTAAGTGATAAGCCTAGAGAAGGGAAACAGACTGATGCAGTGCGCAAATCAAGATTAGACATGAAAATCTATGTTTTTCATATTTTACAAGGACTTCTAATTTTAGATAAATTCTTTATTTTCTTAGATAAGTTTTATTTATATTTTCTAGTTTATTTAGGAATATAAAATATTACTTATTCTATTTAGTTTAGGTCTTTAAATATATTTTCTATTTAGATTAAAACTCTTTAATTTATTCATATAGATCAGGATTTAGAATTCTATAAATACTCATTGTATTTTTATTATGTATAAGTTTTCATATTTATTTTAATGAAGTTTTCTTTTTCATAAAACTAGTTTACTTTATTTTATCCTAGACTTTAGATTAAGTCTTGTGTTTATTTTAAGATACTGAATTAGATCTTTTTTAATTTCAAGAGTTTGATCGTGTATCGATCCTTTTTCGTGCTACACGCCACATCAATTGGTATCAAAGCAAGGATTTCACCCTTATTATGATGGCCAATACTGGTGGTGGTGGCGATAATCAATCTCGTAACGGTGATCAAAGGTTACTAGCTGTTTGGAGAGCAATTAAAGAGCATCAAAATTCTAGAATAGAAATTAAGTAACAACTGCAAGATATTCGCTATTTATTGGGAGTTCGTAATGTTGAGAAGAGAAATCCTAAATTGAATGAAGCCAGAGGAGTTAACCACAGTAGTGTCAATTATGATTCTGCTCTCTTTAATTCTAAAAGAATATTTATTACTAAAGATGAATATAGGAGAAGTACTATTAAGGAATTATGTACTTCAAAAGAAACAAAGAATGTGGAGGTGGAAGCAAATCTTATTGAGGTATCAAATGATGTTAAAGATTTGGAGCAACCTACATCAGAAAAATAACTTGAAGTTGAAGACCTTAAACTTAAAGGATTTGAAATTGAAGATTCTGAAACTTTGATTTTATTTCCTTTCGCAATGGTGAATGATGAAGAGTTTGAAGAAAATGTCTTAGGAAATGAAGAACAACAAACCATGGAGATTTCAATGGAACTTGAAGAACAATCAATAATGGAGGAATCAATGGAGATTAAAAATTTATCTAACCCTTTAACTCCAATTATCTTGCTTGATTTTATTTGTCCAAATGTTTTTATGGATGCAAGGGACGACATGAAATTGCTCAATTCAATTTTGTTCAAATCAACTTTATTGATATCATTCAGGAAGTAGACACGATGTGATTTTCCAATGGAGCTTTTTATTCTTCAGCACTTTAAAATTTGAGGTCAAATTTTCTCGAAAGTATTGGTAAATGAAGCAATGCGCAAATCAAGATCAGACCCAAAAATCTATGTTTTGCATATTTTACAAGGACTTCTTATTTTTGATGGATTTTTTTATTTTTTTAGATAAGTTTTATTTATATTTTCTAGTTTATTTACAAATCTAAAATATTACTTCTATTTAATTTAGATTTTTAAATATATTTTCTATTTAGATTAAAACTCTTTAATTTATTCCTACTTAAATTAGGATTTAGAATTCTATAAGTACTCATTGTATTTTCATTATGTACAAGTTTCCAGATTTATTTTAATAAAGTTTTCTTCTTCATAAAGTTAGTTTGCTTTATTTTATCCTAGACTTTGGATTAAGTCTTATGTTTATTTTAAAATCTTGGATTGGATCTTATTTAATTTTAAGGTTTGGATTGTGTGTCGATCCTTTTCCGTGCTACACGTTGGGTCACAGACAAAATCCAAGGTACCGAAAAATCAAGGTTCCCGCAAACTGAATACACAAGTCCAGTAAACTAACACAAACAGAAAGAAGACAAGCAAAACATAAAGATACGAAAGGAAAATTAGAAGCCCAACAACTAGGCCAAGAGAGCCAAGTTTTGCAGCAATTAAAAAAAGCCTAGGCATGCAGCAGCTGGTACAAGGACAGAGCAAATCAGGGAACGGTGTACCACAGGAAGCTTGACAACCAATGAACAGAACAAGTGCCAAAGAGCCACAAAACCAAACAGCAACAAAACATGAGGACTTGCTGAATTTGAATTACTGTGGCAGCAAATGACGAAACCGAACCAAATGCAAGCAAAAAGGGACAAATGCACAGCAAGCAATGATCCCATGGAACGACAGATCTAACCAAACCAATGCATAATGACCAAACCAAAGCTGTAGTGCGACAAGTTCTAGAGCCAAGTAACAAACGGATACAGAGACAATACAACCCACAAATCGAGAAATATATTGAATTATATACTCACGGTGTTCATGTAAATATTCCAATCCTCTTGCAGAGCCTTTGGCAATATTCATTCTTTTCTCCCAGTTCAAAATCTCCTTTCCTGAAATACCGTTTATTATTTGTAAGATACTAATATCATATTTGTTAAATGTGATATGAATATATCTGAGGGCAAGAGAAAGAACCGGACTCACCATGTAATTTTGATTTCAAGGACTTATTGGGAAAATACTTTAAAACAAGCAACCTATTTGCTCCATCAATGCAGTAACCAACCAGCTTAACAAGATTTTTGTGGCTGACTTTGCTAACGACCTCAATCTCAGTCTCCAAATTTTCTTTCGACTGTACATCCGGAAGATTTTTAAGTTTCTTAATAGCACGGATTTTACCATCTAGGGATCCCTTATAAACTTGACCAAAACCACCCTCGCCAAGGAGGTTGTTGTTGGAGAAATGATCAGTTGCCGTTGCTAGTTGACCATATGAATATGGCTTCGGCCCAATACCTTTATAACTCTCAGACGCAGATGCATGACTTCGATTATCTTCAGGAGATGAGCTAGATTCATCCGGATCTGTACTTTTACAGTGTCAGCAAAAAAAAAAAAAAAAGGAGCATCAGTTTTGTCATGGAGGAGCATAAATACAAGTTCCATATACAGTGAGCTAAACAAAATTAATACCTCTAGTTTCATTGCGGCGATCTGCCCTGTTCGCTCTCCAGCGAAAAGCCATCAGAAGTTGCAGAGTCACTAGACTTATTCAACCACGATCACTACAACAAAATTCGTTGACAATATGGGGGCCAGAGAGGTTTTTTTTGCAAGTATTTATAATGCAGTTCTTATTGAGTGTGTATGTGGGAGATCAGAGGAGAGGGAGATGGAGGAAGGGGCTAGTAGGTAACTTCAGCGTTCACACCTGCGTTTTCCTGAAAAAAAAAAATATATATATATATAAAGTTGAGCGTAAAATGCGTAGCTTGTGGCCTCCAGTCAATGTCATTTGGTGTTTTTTTTAGATCGGTTCGTAGCAAAGCATGAGCCTATTTAGTTCAATGATTAAACATAAGATTTATTTATATAAAGCCTGACTTGCTATGTTGATTGAATACACATTTAATCACACAATTTCAGGTTTAAAGCGCCACCCCTTCAATGTTCCTACTAAAAAAAATATTATTATAGAATTTAAGGTCCAACTCATGGCTAATTATTGTATGCTTGAGCGACACTTATACATATTGTTCTCTTAAATATAAAAAAATTAATATTTTACTTAAATTTAAAAAAATAATATTTATATATTTAAAAATATGATGCATATACAATGAACACACTGAATAATTCGCCCAGCTCATAGGTTAGATATGGAGAATTTTGCAAATAGTCAAAGGATATTTAAAATATAAAGAGTTTTATACATTAGTAACAAGTTGTCCTTTTTTAATTGTTCTTAATTTCCACATACAGATGTGAATGTCCACACTCAGGCTAATGAGTTGACTCTGTCAATGACAATCATGCCCTTGAATTTAAAGATAACCCTTTCCCTAAAGTCAATGATTTGGAAGGTGGAATCTAATTGAAATGTTGATGACTTTTCATTCATTCATTAATTTAGATATATTATTAGTTGTTATTTTTAAAATAATTGTTAAATTAAATATTTATGTTAAAATATGTATAAAATTAATATATATATATATATATATATATATATATATATATTAAAATCTCGAATCATAACATCCTTAAGAATACATGTGGCCTATAATTAGGAGATGGATGAAGCTCATTTTTCTTTCCCCTTCGATTTTTTTCCCTCTAATCTTGTTTAAAATGGAAGGGAAAAAATTAATTAATATTAAAATTTTGAATATTTTAAGAAAATATGATCAATCAAGAAGTAATATGTTTGATATTTTTTCAACATTTTAAAAAATTTATATTGCAAAATCTTAAAATTTTAATAAAAAATTATATATATTTAATAAATTAATAACATAAAAATAAGTAGAGATTTTAAAATCTTAAATTATGTTTAGTTATTTACAAATAGACTGTATATGTTGGATTGAATGATGATAAAATAAATTTATTTATTTGCGAGGCAAATTTTAAAAATAATTTGCTAATTAACTTTTATTTTTTAAAATTAGCGGTTAATTCACTATTTTTTTTTTTTAAATCTAGGAGAGGCTACGATCGCTGTTGGCTTTTCTTCAATTCATCTATCATTATATTTATTAATGGTGACATTTATCCCGTTATTATTAAAAATTGTTAAAATGAGATAATTATTTTCGTTTTATAATTCATTAACAACTATTAGTGGGGATGACAATGGGTCGAATTTTTGTGGTTATCCGATCCGATCGAATTTTAATAGGACAGGTTTGAATATTATATAATTGGGTTTATAATAAATTCGGATTTGAAAAATAATACCCGTGACGGGTTTGGGTCAGATTCGAGTTTTATATATTGGTTATCTGTTATCCAAACCTGTTTATATAAATACTTAATTAAATATAAAATATATGTTTTTTATAATAATATTTATAAATTTTTATATTTTTTATTTTATATAAAATAGAATTTAAATATTTTATGAAATTATTAAATTTTCAAAATATAAATTATTAACAAAATAATTTTTATGTAAAATATTAATTAAAATATATAAAATTAAATGGGTTCAAGTTTTTTTAGTAATAATAATTTAGTTTGGGACAAATTTGAGTAATTAAAAATAAATTTTAATCAAGTTTGGGATAAATTTAAATTTTGATAATATTAATCGGATTCAAATTCGTTTTTACAGATACTCTATCCATTCACATCCCTAACTATTCATTATATTTTTGGGCCGCAGTCAAAACATGGGAATATGTGCTTGGATAATTAATAAATATTGGAATTTGGAAACAATCAACTAGTAGAAATAAAATAGGGTGCTGTTATATATATTTAAATTATCTTCTATAAAAATGTAAATATAAATATTTAATTTAAAAGTTTTTAAAAAAATAATAATTTCAGTGATGAATTTAGTGGTGAATTAAAAATTATCACAAATAACATTAATTAGAGATTAATTTATCATTAATCCATTGTAGATACTTCAATAACAATTGTAACGATAAATTAAAATCTTTTGCTAAAATTCAATTTTTTAATAATTATGAGTTAACAACGAATTATATTCATTGTTGAAATCTTTCAATCCATTGCTCAATCCATCATTACATGTCTTTTTAGTGTTTAAAGGCTCTTCAATCATTGATTAGTTTATGAAAAAAAAATATATTATTTAACTATTATCTTTTGCTTTCATTAAATTTATTAGTTCTTTTATCAAATTTTCTTTTAGTCAATAAATTTTAATGCCAATTAAATTATTATTTAGTCACTCTATTTAAATGAAATTAATTAGTTAATCCATGTATTTTGAATAACATTATATTTAGTTATTCCATTTTAATGAAACTAATTAATTAGTTCTTATATTTTGAAAGATACAATATTTTGAAAAGCATATTCTTGGATGAAAATGAAATTTTTATTGTATAGAGACTAAATCTAAATTTGTATTTTTTTTAAAATTATTCAATTATTTTTATTCAATCTCTAGCATCATTTTTATTGTTTTCTCTATAGGGAAACAAATTTTTTGGATTATCGTCTTGATTACTTAGAGATCTAGGGAAATTAGTTAACCTTTTCTGTGTAGGCAGTTTGTACTATTTTTTTATCAAAAGATGAAAAATACAAAAACAATAAGAGAATAAGGGTGTGAGTTCAAAAAAGAAGAAATATGAGAAAAGAAAAATAAGCGAGAGTAGAGCAATAAAAGGGAGAGAGTCAGGCATTTTGGATTAAAGATAATCGAAAGGACTAAAAAGTTAATAGAACCAAAATGCAGGACTAACTAATATATTTTTTAAAATATATAAACTAATTAATTAATTTTACTAAAATAAAGGGACTTAAAAATAGATTAACTATATTAAAATCTATTGACTAATCAAAAAATTGATATAGGGACTAAATAATTTAACGAACTAAAAATAAAAAGAATAAATAATATATTTTTAAAATATAAATAACAAATAACTAGTTTCGTCAAAACACAAATGCATTGAATAATAATTCTCCCTCATTCTATTGGTGATTTATCTCAAAACAATTTCCATATTATTTTAAAGTTATAGTTTCCTTGCTTGACCAACCACGCATTTGTCATAACTCTTTATGCCATAATCCGCTTCGCTGGCCCTTTTGTGCAATTATTATTGTTTTATTTTAAAATAATACCTAATGCATCTGCATTATATATATAAATATATAAATTTTCTAAAGACCTGCGTTGCATGTTTTTTTATACTCATTATATATATTTATAATTTAATTTTTTTATTAATTTTTTATACATAATATAATATTATAATAATATATTAAATTTTCAATGATCAATTAAATCTAGTCATTTATTATCGTAATACTACTGTAATGTTAGGCAATATATACAGGTAAATGAGTTGGGATACAAGGGATAAGATTGCTAACCTATCTTCGGCACTTAGTTATCAAGAGATATACATAAGAGATGTATTAAAAGAATATATGGAGATCATCCCTATCAAAAGAATCCCCAAATTCTCACTCTCAAAAGGCTTTGAAAACCACAACCCTTTATAACAAAAACCTCGAAGGTGCTACCGAGAATAAAGAATGGTGCCTACTTTAAGATTAAAAAAAAAAAATGGTCACCAAGACAAAGAAAACTTCAAGAGAGAGGGAGAGAGGGGGAGAGAGAAAGGAGCAGTGAGAAATGTGTAGGCATGGCTGCCCACGAGGTTTCTTGCTTGTGTGCTGTTAAACCACTTGCTTAGGTATGAGAGAGAGAGAGAGGAGCAAGGGGTAGACATATTATTTGTTCACAAATTTATTTTTTTTTTATTTTATTGTAAAAAACTTTAGCAAGTTATCTCCACAGGTCCACTACCTACTGCCCAGGCTCTCAATGAAAATGGCGTTAAGAGGTTGAATTAATTATTGGCAATGAGCTCTTAGTCTTGATCTATATATTATAAAATGTTACCTTCACATTACTCTCATGCATCCAACAAGCTAATGAACACAATATTAACGATGCAAGAGCCAAGACTTGTACCATTAAAAAACTAATTAATGTTTAAAATTGAAAAGCTAATGCACATCTGTCATTCGCAACTCTCAATTACCCACCACAGATATAATAGTCTGTACTATATAATTAATTAATTCATTATCAATTACATAATTCATTAATTAATGATTTTTATATATATTTAAAAAACGAAACTTATGCTGGAGTTGTTTTAAGGTTAGAAAGAGGAGAATACTGACATAGCCAAATTAAAATTTTGTGCATTAAGTTGATACAAGGTCTTTTTCGACAATATTAAGTTATTTTAATAGCTATTAATTATTTTAATAATTGTTAGCTATTTTCTTAGCTATTAACTATTAAATATTAGCTGTATAATAATTTAAAGTAGAATTATTTAGTAAAATTAACTATTGGATTAGCTATTAAATGTAAAAATAGTTATATCATCTTATTGACCTAAGTTAAAACTCTCTCTTAACCTCTAAAAATTAATATGAATAATTTATGAAACTCTCCTTAAACCTCTATATACTAGTATAAATACTATGCCATCAAATAATATAAATAAGAAAGGTAATAAACACTACCTTAAAAATTATTACCAAACATGGCCAAAGTCCTTATACATATATTATCCCATCTACACAAAGACAATTTGTTTCCACACTACAAGATTTCTATTCAAGCACTTGGTATAATAGTTAGTTAAAATTATTTCAGCTATAGTGTGATTAATTAGCCTATGTAGTTCACTTTAATTTGCAATTATGCACTTATCAATATTGTTAGCGTCATTATTATTATTATTATTATTATTATTATTATTATTATTATTATTATTATTATTATTATTATTATTATTATTAAGGACTAAACGCATATGCAAGTTTTTATGTATTGAAAACAAATTTCCAACTGTGAACAGACTTATTCACACCCATACATGGAAAATTCTGACCAAATAATAATAATAATAATAATAATAATAATAATAATAATAATAATAATAATAATAATAATAATAACTCACTAAAAAATAGGGTTTTCAGCTACAAATTTAAATTTGGTTGCTAATAACATGAATTAGCGATGAATTTAACACTCTTCCATTGCTAATTCAATGTTGATACTTTAATGATGAGGTCTTCAACAACAAATTAAAATAGTAGCTAAAGTTAATTTTTGGAATTAATTATAAATTAATAACAAATTATGATGGTCACTGAAAAGCTTCAAAGATGAATTCACCAATAACATATATTGTTATTAGTAATGGATTCAACTATGGATCCGCCAATCCGTGCTGAAAGTCTGTCTTTTTTATTTTATTAGAGCAAACAAAACTTTATTTTTATTTTAGTCATCATATTTTTGTTATTTTATTTAATTAATTTAGAAATTAATTAGGATTGTTAAGAAACAGATTTCAAAATTAACCTTATATATATTAATTTGAAATTACTTGTTAATTTAGTGGAAATAAAGAAAATTTCTAAACATTTTATTTTTATTTTTTGAAATTATATATATATCATTAATTTTTAGGGAAAATTTTTAAATTTTAATCAATTATCATGTATTTGACCCTTAAATTGTCAAGCCAATTAACAGAAATCTAATGTGAACTAAATTGAAAAAAAAAATTTTAATTGTGTGATTTGACTCTCATCCATTGATTTGATGTAATATTCTTAATAAGTAATATTTTTTTTATTTAATTGGCTTAAATTTACCAATTATTCCTAAATTAACAGTTGTTTAATCACCATCCTTTAATTTTAATTCGTATTATAAAAATATTAAAATTTTAATTTAATATCACCCAAATTTTATATGACAAAATTTTGTTGAATATTCTAGTTAAAATTTTGAACAATGATGAAACAACCTCAAAATTAAGTGACCGTGAATAAAATTAAATATGATTTAATTACAAACTCATGCATAAACATCTTTCCCCTCTTTCCTCCAAAACTTGATTTAAAGAAATATATGTAGTCCATAACAATTCTTAGGGAAAATGTGACGCCCCTTATCCGTCTACTGTATAACCGAGCAAGAAGTGCCACATTCAGTGCCGGAGCACCCTATCTTGTTTTATCATATCTATTGTAAACTTTTAATGTCATTTAACTGTAGTAATCCATGTGTAGAAATTTTTTTTTTTATATAACTTATTTTGTGGAGACCCGGACAGAGCCTTCTCTGTTTTATTAGCATCTGGCGGGTTCCACTAATTACCTATTAACATGTTCATATTCATTTCACACATTTCCATATCATATTCTCTTTTATCATTTCATTCACAATTATTTATGAGATCTCAAAATGAAATATCATCTATTTCATTCATATGAAAATTCATAGATAATAAATTACAAGTTTATATTACAATCTCAAAATGGAATACATCATGTGTTTATGTACAATGAACAAAAAGTATAAAATCTAGACATACGTAAGCCCTACCAAAAAAAAAATACAACTATAGAGGTAACTAGTAAACACTGACAAATCTGATCGGTCTCTGTGTGAGCATTATTACTGCTGCTGCAGATGTTGAGACTAATCTCCAGTACCTACGTGATGGAAAACCAACGCACTAAGCATAACGCTTAGCGGTGCATATTTTATAATAACAATAATTTAACAATTGAAATAATAATTGCAATTCATAATTTCTGGGTTTTTTACATTTTTATTGCACTTTGGAAATAATAAAAATTATTGAGATATTTTCTGTTTACTTACTGTATATTCAGTCTTAATTAATTATTATCAGTGCCCAAGAAATCTAAAATAGACTATCAGAGCTGGATATACGGGAGTATACAGGTTAGACAGCCATATGTTATGTGGAAACCCATATATATTTATTATTTATTATTATTTTATTTTAATTAGCTAACAATAATTTAATATATTTATAAAAAAAAAGAAGAAATATTTTATTGGATGGTCTGCTTATTATATATATATATAATCTGAACAATCTAGTTCAATAATAACTCTTATATATCCCATTCTATACCTAATAGAACTTTTCAAATATATATACCCTAATAATCTCTTTCTGCTAAATTTTGCTCTCAAAACCTGTTTATCGTCTCTTTTTTCTATCAAATACTCTCAACAAGTATTTTCATCATCTTTTATTTATTGTTATATATATATATATGATTTATAATCTGATGTACGCAAAGAATCCATAAATTCTTACTTATATATTCATCACTTTGGATTCTATTTTCAAAGTAAAAATTCTCATTCTTTGTTCAATAATGGGTGAATTTGATTTTATTTTCTTTTCTTGAATTATTACAACTACTCTATAAATTCATTTTTTCTTTGACCATTGATATTGAATTGGATTGATTATGATTACTGGGGGACAAAAAAAAAACCTTGAATTTAGATTATATATATATATATATATATATATATATATATATATATATATATATATATATATATATATATATATTTGTTGATTAAAGTTATTATTATATTATATTTTTTTTCTATTATATTATATTTTCTTTCTTTCTTTCTTTTCTTACTTTTACAGTTTCCTCAAAACGTATTTTTTTGGTATTGTTATTATTATTTTTTTTTTTAACTTTGGCTCCAAAATAAAATTTTTTATATATATTCAATGGGTCTGTCATATTAGTTTAGTTGATCAAATTTTTACTATATTTTGGATATGTAGGAGATTCGAATATTCAATCTGTCAGGTGAAATTATCTCTCTTTTATTGAATCTAGCTATTATTTTGGAGGTTCCAGGTAAGTGGTAATTATAGTACATGGCACCATTTTAGTCCCCTTTAAAATTCCTTAGCATTAAAATTGTTATTAAATAAAATTTTAAATTAGTATTTTAACAATTATTTTACATGTGATTTTCTAGAGTTTTATTTTATTATTGAATTTTATTCCGATTTTGATTAAATAATTGATTTTGTCAATTATCTCTGCATTAGAGCCATTAGGATCCCGGGAACAGGCCTTTAATGTCTTTATATTGATTGATATCTGACTATAAAATTTACCGATATGTTACACTGAATTGATTTGAGATTGATTTGATCTTATTGACTTTCTGGAATTATTGAAATAAATTATTGGAATTGTACTATCAGTTATTATTTGCTATCTGAAATTTTTTTGTTGATTTTGATTGATTTGAACAAATTGGTTTTCTGTTTTGAATTGATACCTGTGCTCAGTATCTGTTTCTGTTATCTAGCCTCACTGTGTGGACTATCACGATATTAGGTTGTATTGTCGAGTCATGCATCATTGCAGTTTATGGTTTGCATTTGTATCATATGCTTGATATCTATGAAGGAGGAGGAAGGTATTTAATATCTGGTAGCGCGCTTACCATCTGGCCTTTGGTGATGTGGGGTATCAGTGTACTGTATCATAAAATTTTATTGAATGAATTTCTTTTCTATATATGTTTTATGAAATTTTTTTATTAATGATTTTGATAGCATGAGCATGATTTTATTGAATAGAAATTTTACTGTGAAATTATTCAAGTGTCTGCCTATTCCTATTTCATTGTGTGATATAATTATCATTCACTGACATTAGCTCAAATCACATTTTCTCTGTCTGTTATCTATTTCAGATCAGTAAAATTCTGCAGCTGATCCAAATATTTAGTCCATTTTCTGGAGAGGGTCAATCTTTGATTTGTTCTCATGGTATGCCCGAATTCATGTTTCCTAGGGCTAATAATTAGTTTAGTTTGTTGAACAGCTTAAATTTTTATTTAAAATCTATAGAGACTCCGCAGTTTTCTTATGGGATATTTATGATATTTATTCAGTATTTTGTTTATTTGAATTTTGACTATTTTTTTGGGATTAGTAAGTGACAATATATTTATTCAAGATACTCTGATAAGGATTGCATGATTTAAGAATACTTAAATTATGTGCCGGTCACGGCTCAGAATTTTGGGTTGTGATAAATTTGGTATCAAAGCCTGGTTGAGGTCTAGTAAACTTGCGGAGCATAGGATCCTTAATGTCTTTTTAGTTTATCATTACTTTAGATATCTCCGTCCTTCGTACTTTTTCACCTGTCTTAATTTAGCTCACATTTTCAGATTTAATGCTTGTTTATTAAAATGAATAGGTGCCTGGCTCTGTTAGACGTAAGAGGAAAACTAGGGCCAAGGGTCTCAATAGTGCAAACCTTGATCCAACAAGGGAGGTAACACCTCAAACTATTAATCAGACATCTGAACAGACGCCTGTGGCTAAGACTGGGGCACAACCATTCCTTTGTTTCTCCATACTTTTCCATGATATTTAGTACACTACCTACTTTGTTAGAGTATCCTGTATCTGTATCAACACCTATGGGGAACGCAATAGACACTGATATAGTGTATAGGGGATGTATAGTTCACATTGGATATAGGGAATTAGCTACAGATCTTGTTTCTTTAGATATGTTTGAGTTTGATGTGATTTTAGGCATGGATTGGTTAGCCACTTATCACATTTCATTGGATTGTCATAATAAAGTTGTACTCTTTAAAATTCCTGGGGAGGTAGAATTTCAATTTCAGGGAGATCGCAGTATAGCCTCTACTAATCTTATCTCAGTAGTGAGTGCTAGCCGATTATTGCGAAAGAGGTATAAGGGGTATCTAGCTTATGTTAGAGATGTTCAGGTAGAAGGTGCAGGTTTGGAGAAAGTCGTAGTGGTTAAGGAGTTTCCTGATGTGTTTCCAGAAGATTTATCAAGTTTACCCCCAGAGCGAGAGGTAGAGTTTGGTATAGACTTAGTTCCTGAAACTGAGCCTATATCTATGCCACCTTATCATATGGCACCCGCAGAACTTAAGGAGTTGAAGGAGAAGCTACAGGACCTACTACATAAGGGGTTCATTCACCCTAGTGTTTCTCTATGGAGTGCTCCTGTGTTATTTGTATGGAAGAATGATGGGTCTTTGAGAATGTGCATTGATTATAGGCAATTGAATAAGGTGACTGTGCATAATAAGTATCCTCTTCCACGCATAAATGACCTGTTTGACCAACTTCAAGGTGTAAAGTATTTTTCCAAGATTGATCTTCAATCTGGGTATCATCAATTGAGGGTCAAGAAAGAAGACATACTCAAGATGGCCTTTAGGACTACGTATGGACACTATGAATTTCTTGTAATGTCTTTTGGTCTTACCAATACTCCAGCCGCTTTTATGGATCTCATGAATATAGTTTTCAAGCCTTTCTTAGATCAATTTGTTATAGTGTTTATCGATGACATTCTAGTGTACTCAAAGAGTAAAAAGGAGCATGAGCAGCATTTGAGAATTGTCCTTTAGACCTTATGGGAACACAAGCTATATGCCAAGTTCTCGAAATGCGAGTTCTAGTTAGATAGTGTGGCTTTCCTAGGCCGTACAGTATCTAAGGATGGGGTGTGTGCTGATAAGAAGAAAGTTGAGGTAGTGCTTCATTAGCCTAGACCCACAACTGTGTCAGAGATTCATAGTTTCTTGGGTTTAGCAAGGTATTATAGACGGTTTGTGTAACGCCCTCACTATAGGTAGTGCGTACATTTTACTGTTCTGATGACTAATGTCTGTTTGGACAGTCAAAATGTCTGGAACTACATCTAAACTATAGTAAGGAGGCATAAATTGAAGAAATAAATATTAAGAAAATATAGAAAAAATTTAGAGAAAAATAAATTAAAATTTAGAGAATTCATTAATTTGTACTAAAATAATAAAATTGACCCGATATATATTATGAAGGGAATTTTGGTCATTTCACCCCCAAAGGTGAATTTTGACCTAAATATCAAAATAAAAATTTAGAGAATAAAATAATTAATACAAATTAAAAATTATGAATTTGAATTAGGGAAATGAGAAGAGAAAGAAGAAGAAAAGAAAAGAAAAGAAAAGAAAAGAAAGGAAAAGAAAAGAAAAGAAAAAGGTTTATGAAAATTAAAACAAATTAAGTACACATAAATATATAAATATATATAGCATAAGAGGACAAAACCCCACTAACTCACTTCTTCTTCTTCTTCTCTTTCTCCTTGTGCCGTCCACCCTTGTGCCCCCTCTCCACCATTTTTGTCAAGCTTTCAAGCTTGATTTCCCAAGCTTCCACACACCAAAACCCATAGTCCCCTTTATTAAAAATACTCTCCACACCCTAAGGAAGCTATAGATACCCTTAAAGAAGATAAAAGTTGAAGTTTAGGAAGCTTGAAGTTAGGTCACCACAAAGGTTAGTGCTTTAAATTTTTAATCTCTTCTTTATGCATGAATATCATGCTAAATCAAGTGAAAATTTGCATGAAATTGAAAAGAAAATTCGAAGGAAAGAACCCTTGATTTTTGGCAGCTATGAAACTTGAGGTTTGTTGCTTTTAAGTGGTGAAAAATGATTCCATGAGAATGTGAGATGAGTTGAAATGGTTGGGATTTTGATTGTATAGTGTTTGTGTAAATTTAAAACTCTGAAAACTAGGGTTTGTGTAAATGTTGAGGACTTTGTGTAAAATGTTGAAATTTGACCTATTGAGTTGAGATTGTTGCTTATAGAAGTATATTGCATACAAATTGAAGTAAGGAAGATGGAGGAATTGAGATATTAGGAGTGTTCAATTTTCTACAGGTTTGGACTCAATGAGTCTAGTGGGTTTATTGACCCATAACTGAAAATGTGTGACTCCAACTGGTATGAGGCCAATTGGAGGTGAAATTAAATTCAAAATAGCCCATCTTTCATGTAGACACCATGCCTAAATTTTCTCAAAATCATGATCAATTCTCTGCCCAAACCTGGATGACCAAACACTGAAACCCAGAAAATGACCAAATGAACAGTACGTGTTCATTTGGTCATAACTCTCTCTATACTGATCCAAATAACCTAAATTTACATCAATGGAAAGCTTAGACATACGGCTACACTTTTCATGAAGACACTTGACCCAGTTTTTCCTTTAACCAAGTCAAATTGTTAGCATAATTTGGGTCACTGAAACAGCTAACCCAAAAAATTACCAAAACACTGTTCCTTTGGTATGCTTGACCAGTTTTGGCAAAAATGCCATAACTTGGTCTCCAAAGTTGAAAATTGAGTGAAATTAGTACCAAAAGTTTTATAAGACATAGCACAATAATTTTTATGTTTTAACCAAGCTCCAGAAATCATTGCATCCTAGGAAAAATATTAGCCAAAGTTAGGAATTGAAATCTGGAAATGTTAAGTTGAACCCAGAATGCCATTTGATACCCACGTGTTCATTTGGCCATAACTCCCACTAGGAAATTCCATTTGAGATGTGCCAATATGATCTGGAAACATGATATTTAGGGATACAACATTGATTCAGACACCTTTGTCAAATTCTAAGTGTAAAGACCCTAAAAAGAGAGTCAAACATACTGCCCTGAAGTTTGACTATTGCCTTTATAGGATTAAGAGTCTAGGTCAATATATTGACCATAACTCACTACACCAAGCTTGAAAAATTATGAAATTGTACCTGGGAGTCCCTAAGACATAGAGAAACAAATCTTATAAAGGAACCTAAGTCTAAAAATGACCATAAAATGATCAAATGACTGGTCAAAGTTTATTGACCAGGAATTGCCAATTCTGGACAGCTTAGAGGCAAATGGACCAGTTATAGTATTTTGACCATAACTTGAGTTCTATAAACCCAAATTGAGTGATTCAAAAACTGAAATTCAAGTTTAAACAAAGAGGAACAACTTCCATGAAGGAAGTGTGGCCAAACAGTGGCTGCAAACTGATCAAATGGATAGGTAAAAGTGAGACACAAAAACTGAAACTAAAGAAAGGTCCATGAGATAAATTATCTTATGGTAGGGAATTTAACCCTAACAAGCTATTAAACACTAAACCATATGAAAGAGGTATGTGAGACCTATTTTCCCACTATAAAGTGATATGAATATTCAAATAAATATGAAATAATGTGTAATTGCCTATAGTATACCTAGACTTATTTATTTAGTTTGGATAGATTGGTATACCAATTAGGGACTACAGATAGCAGTATTGCCTACTGAGAAAATCATGAACTGACAATGTATGTCTGGTATTATTGTTCTACAGGCTATATGCCTACTTATTGGCCATTGTGCCAAACTTTATTCCGGCTTTACAAGCCTGACAGCGGGCCTCGTGCCTGACAGCTGGCCTCATGCCTGACAGATGTATATTGGATAGACATATAGCTATCTAACTAGTATACTCCCTTGTATTTATGGTTATTGAATCCACCCAAAATTAAATTAACTGAAATCACCGATTATGAAATATTTTCTACAGTAAGTGGTAAATCCAGGTCGAACCCTAGAGAAAAAGAAACAAAGGTTGGGGGGGGGGGGATAATTCGTAATCCAAAGAAGAAATCAAAAATCGAAAATTAAGATCTAAAATTAAATAAGAAACTCTCAAATTCAAAAAACTTCAGTCCAAGGTAATTCGCATTCCAATGCATTTATTCGATCATAGACAAAAGAAATACAATTATATCTTATTGAACACTTAACGTATATTTACCAAACAGCGAGGTAAACCCCTGACTTCCTTATACTCATCAATTTGAGCCCAGCACTCTTATTGACTCTAATTATTAACTGAATTGGTATTAAGCAATCCTCATCAAATTAATAACTGCTTTAAGAAAAGGAAGTAGTTAAGCTGAATAATAATTTATGAAGCATAAATCATTTAATTCACCCTATTATTTCCTTAGGTTATTATCGAAAACTTGGATCATAATCAATAAAACTTAATTACTACTCACGTTCAATCTTACACAACAATTACGGATTATGAAGATGAACTAGCGATTGATCAAATTAAACAATTAACTAATAAGCCTTTTTAGCAAATCATTCAATAGATCAAAGACAATGAAATCAGAAAATAATAGATATTCAAAAAGACATAAATTAAATTAAGAACCTGGTCTCACAAATCATGCATAAGAACTAGAATCCCTTGAACTGAATTAAAAACTTAGCGACTCATGTTCATGGCTTATAGAAAAATAAAGGAAAAATAAAGAAGAAATCTAAAAAAAAAAAAGAATGGAGAATGAAGGTGTTTTTGAGGTCGAGAGGCTACTGAATGGTGTGTTTTAGCCACTGCCCAAAGACGCATTTATAATAAAAAACTTAATCCCAAAGATAGGAACCAAACTAGGAAAAGTTTTGAAATTCAAAAGACAGATTTTCAGCCTGCATTCACGTCTCTGAAATCAAGGTCGATTTTCAGCGACTTCCTTTCCGAATCTGTCTCTGCCCTCTTCAAGAAAGTTGTAGCCTTATTTCTTAGCTTTCCAACGATTACTCATTTGCCCAAATCCGAGGTCTAGAGCTCAAGTTATGGCACAAAAACTGGGACTGGTTCAGACAGACGGTCCAGCCCATAGTGACGATTTCATTACCGTTTTTTACAATTAAAATGGCCTTATCTTTCTTCTAGCCCTTCATAGAAGTTGTAGAGGTGGCTCTTAAGGTTCAATTGGGCTTGGGCTTGCTTCATTTGGACCTCTGAAACTCCAGATACAAAATAAATACTAAAACTGGTCGTGATAATCAAGTGTGGGCTTTTGCAATAGATCTATAGCTCATTTTATCAACCTTGGAGACTGATTTAGGCTTTGGTCCCTCTTTATCATTTGTAGTGCTCTATCTTAGCTTTTCAATGGATTAAACAGCACTCAATTTGGAGACCCACAACTTTAGAAACACCTGAAAAATACAACGAAAGTCAAATGCTAAAAATTTCTCCATTTAACATAATTATTCCAACAACTATCTAAAAATATACCTAAATGATAAATATACTTTAACCAACTGAATTAAACGTAAAAACATACTAGAAACACTAAATGTGATGGGACTAAAATTAATAAATTATACACTTATCAAATTCCCCCACACTTATTCCATGCTTGTCCTCAAGCATGACTTAAACTCTTGATCAACTCCACTTAGAAGTTCCTTAACTTCACCCTATCACAATATTCTCTAACAAAAGATTAAAAGTTTGAAAGAATAGGCAAGTAAAGTAATAACCATCACAATAAATTCCTTCAACACCATACCAATATATCAATAATTTTCCAACACAAAACAAAAGGCTTGAAATCAATTAAGCTCACACAATTAAAGTTCCGTAAAATTTTAAATCAATACATACCAAACATAAGGTTAATTTATCAAGGCACAACAATTATAGCTCTTTGTAAATCTTGGGGGAGATAGAAATGCCCCTTTTTTTATATATATATATTTGAAATTAGTACTTCTCTTTTGTCACAGTTACTTTTTTTTTTATTTTAACCGTCACCTTCAGAATAGTACCTTGCTCATATCCTAGTTAGCTTTTGGCTTGAGAATCGACATGGGGTTCATGAAGACCTCTGGTTAGTTTACTTAACTAAAATAGCGGAGCAATTTTCAAGTTCAACCTTTTATTTCTCCCAATTTATGCATCTACATATTATAAAGTGTCTTAATAGATTAAACAAAGTTCTGAAATATGCATGACACTAGTTTAAAGCACACAAAACTAATCATTTCACCATTAAATCAAGCCTAAATGATTTATACAGAAAAAAATTGCTCTATGGTATGGAGAAGAGGGAAAATCCATCTTTAAAGTTACTATTACCTTGCCTAAAATTTTAAAAATTCAATCTAAAATAGAAAAGTCATTTCAACGACAAAGCACTTCTCTCCGAGAGTTAATATAGAATCATGAATCAAGCTTATAAGAACAAATTTTATTATTATTATTATTTTTTTTTTTTAATAAAAAAGATTGCAGCAACAAATTTCTCCTCCCCATACTTAAAACTTACATTATCCCCAATGTAAAGCCCAAATGCAAAAGAAAAGGAAAAAAAATGCTAGAAAATAAAATAAGATAAAGAAAAGAAAACAAATCTGATTGTGGCTAACAAGCCACCCATGGGTTGCCTCCCAAGTAGTGCTTTTGTTTATCGTCATTAGCTCGACATGGCAAAGCTCCTTAATCCACTGAATGCTCCTGAAACCCCTCATAAAATGGCTTGAGTTCATAACGGTTGACCTTGAACACTTTGTTAGTTCCTAAACTTTAAATTTCAACTGCACCATAAGGAAACACATTAGTAACAACAAAGGGTCCAATCCAACGAGAACGCAACTTACCAGGCATCAGCTTCAATTTGGAATTATACAATAAAACTTTTTGCCTAATCACAAATTGCTTCCTTAGTTTGTCATGGAATGCCTTTGTCTTTTCTTTATAGATCCTAGAATTCTCATAAGCCTTAAGGCGAATTTCCTCTAATTCATGCAAATGTGATTTTCTTTCTAACTCATCCTCTATGCTTAACTCAAAAACATCCTGCACAAATGTATCAACAACATCAATAGAAAAGACAGAATGATCATCAGCAGAATACTTTATGGAATCAAAGATATTAAATTTGACAGACTCTCCATCAAACTCCATAGTTAAGGTACCCTCATCCACATCAATTTTTGTCTTGACAATTTTTAGGAAAAGTCTTCCAAACAAATCAAAGCTGACTTTGATGAAAGAGCACTATCATCCATATCCAGAATGTAAAAATCTGCAGGAAAAATCAATTCTCCAACCTACACCAACACATCCTCAACTACTCTCAATGGGTAAGCATTAGAACGATAAGCTAAGTGAATAATGACACTGGTTTCTTTCAAAGGATCCAAATTTAAAGTTTGAAAAACTGAATTTGACATAACATTAATAGATACTCCTAAATCTGCCATTGCACGTTCAAATTTAGAATCACCTATTCTGTAGGGAATAGAAAACAAACCTGGATCCTTACACTTAGGGGGTAATTTTTACTGAATTAATTCCGACACATTTTCCCCCAGACTGATTGTCACACCCTACCCCTCTGTAAGGCATAACATGATCCCGTAGTATACCTAATGAATTACCAACTCCGTCTACTGATAACCCATTAAATACACTACAAGGGATTTTAAAAACTTTTCTTACTTCTTTTATATTTACAGGTATTAAAAACTTTGGTGAACTGAAGTGAAACAACCAACTCATTTAATTTATTTGGAATTTCTGTAAAAATTTTGGCAGAGTGCCATCTGTATTTTGGACAAAACAGTTCTTCAGAAAACCTGTAAAAAGCACACTTCAATATATTTTCAAATCTCAACTCCAATACGTTTCTCAACACAACAATTTATCAACTCAATTCCATAGAAATTTTTCAAAGTCTGAGATAAGGAAATATAATACAATTTTTACAAGTCAAATAACTCATAATTAATTTACAACTTCAAGGTACAATTTGAATTTACAACTGCTCAAAATCAAAACAAAATATACATACAGTGAATATACATTACAGTACAAAATGCCAAATGTGGTATACTCACTATACCCAAAAATCTCTCGCTGACGGTATTAGCAGCATAGTCTGCTGCCCTGTCTGTCTCTCTACCTGCGACAGCAATAAAAAGCTATCGCTGAGACAATGTCTCAGTGGTGCGCAACATTAACCAAATACAAGTTTAAATCGCAATTCATAATTCAAATAAATGATGGATACGTAAAACCATAATTAAATTCAAGACAATAAATGTCATAAAGAATTTAACACAATATCACATTAAATCTCGATGTCAAACATAGTTAAATTCAAAAGACAGTAAATGTCAATAAGAATTTAAACTCCATTTCACAAATTATCAAATCGCATAATAACACAATTTAGTCAAATAATTTAATAATACAGTGTTGCCAATTCATTTACATCTTAAGCCATGACACAAATTTCCGATCAATGCCGCGTTGTACACAACGACAAAGCAATCACAACCCCACTAATCGAAATCAATGAGGAAGGGAGCTAGCTATATAATGAGTACTCATCCGATCACCTCACTGGTAAACCAGAGAGGGAAAAATAAACGATCACGACTCCATAAATGGAGAAGGAAATAAATGATCACAACTCCATAAATGGAGAAGGAATGATATGATACTGTCATGCTAAGTGTGAACACAAAATCAATTCCAAACATTTTATTCAAATGATTCGTGAGAATCCAATAAATTTCCCAAGTCATAATTTCATTCACAAAATGGCAACACAATTCATAATTAACTTCAATTTTCACAAATCACACTAAACCAATTTTTCCACAATTTCAAACCATTTACAATGCTTTTTAAGCAATGAGTATCCATCAATATCATTCAAACAATTTCTCACAGTTTCAAATCATTTACAATGCTTTTCAAGCAATAAATATCCATTCAAACACATTTCCACAATTTAAAACAATAATGTACAAATAGTCAATATTTATTTCAATTGAAAAATTCAAAAGAAATAGTTGTTGTGCACAAACCTCTGATGACTGTCTCCCTGGTCTGGACTCAGTGTTTCTTTCCCTTTCCCTGAGTCTTTAGTAACTGAGAAACACAATTTGAAGTGTTTCAGTACTAAATTATATTGTCTCTATCGATAATGTTTGGTAATTAATTCACTGAAAGCTATTATTCACTGAATACCTTTATTTGCTTAATCACCTAATATACCGACCCTCGATGCGTTTTAGGTAAATTAGGTTTTAGTGTCATTAATATGTCACATTTGATAGGGTTTTAGGGTTGGTACGTTTTGCCAAACTCATTTCCTTGTTTAGTGCATTTTAATGCAACTTGCTGGATTCCGAGATACTAGTTTGACCTAGCCGGACGGCCTAGTTCCCTCGGTTTTTGGGTTTCGGTCAAAACTACAAACTTGTAGATCTATGTCTTATGGACCGCGGTGCAAAATTTTAGGTCAATCCGAGTTAAGTAGACCAAGTTATGGTCATTATACTATTTCTGGTCAAATGGTATCAAATTAGGTCATTTTTAGGTCAATTTGGTCAACTTTGGTTCGGCCAGTTTTTGGACCCGAACTTGTGCAAGCTTTTTGACTTGCTTATGGTCATTTCTGGGCTTTGGTGTCTTCATAAGACTTGTAGGTATGGGTCTTAACTATTCATGGTTAAAATTTCAGGTCAATTGGACCTGTTTTGAGTGAGTTATGGCCTAAACACTCACTGCTGCCCAATTGGTCATTTTTCAGGTCCTAATTGCACCTAATCCGAATTGGTCATTTTCTTAGGTCACCTTGCAAGCAGAATTTTGGTATGTTTTCTCAATGAAAGTTGGCACATTTTGTGCCTAGTTTCACCTCCAATTGGTCTCATACCAATTGAGGTTACACATTTAAACTTATTGGCTAAAATGTACACTGCCCTTGGTTACTTTGCTTAACACACATCAATCACACACATTTACCTTGCAATATGTTTACTTCCCTACCAAATCTGTTTTGGTACATTACCAAAACTATATATTACTTTACATTAACATCATTTTGGGCAGATTACAATTATCCTCAACACACCAAATATAACTCTAATTCCCAAAGTTCAAATACCATTACACATACACATAAACATCACTAGTTTTTACATACTCTTTACACAACAAGTTCACATACATATCCATCAATCCTTCTATGTCAATATTCTGCCAACACTTCCATGAATACATACATTTATTCAAGTGTCCCCAAGCTGCCGAAAATCTTCTTCAACACCAAATTGCCCTACAATTCATCAATTCTCATCCAAGTGCCAAAAATCACCATATAATTATGAAGTAATTCACTAGGTTATTAAATCATCATGATCAACATCATTTCTCATCAAATATATGCACAATTATTTCATCAAATACATGACTCCATGGCTGTCCAAAATGAACACAACAATAACTCTTCAAACTCAAAAATTTTCTTCACAAACCCAACACCCATAACATGCACACAAAACTTAACAAAGCTATCTTCAAAAACACTAACTTACCTTATGGTTGGAGCTTGTTAAACCTTGCTTAAACTTCTCAAATTTGGTATCAAACTCTTCCTTGTGATGAGTAGACAAACTTTAATGAAGAACCCTAGGTGATTGGAGTTGAAATGGAGGAGTGCATGGAGCTTGATTGAAAAATGGCCATGGAGGATTTTTCTTCTTCAATTCGGCAACTTTGGTACAATGGAGAAGATGAAATTTTTCAGCTTGGATAATGGAATTACAGCTGCCCATTATGTGTTTATTTTATTCACTAATGGTCCACTCACACCATTTAACAATATAATAAGCTTAAATGTGTTATTTACACATTTTTCACTCCATTTTTGGCTATTTGTATTAGGTACCACTAAACTAATTTTTCATTTTATTTTCTAAGTGTAATATTATTTATTTTTAATGGACATTTAGGTCAAAAGACAATTCGGGATGTCAAATGACCATAATGCCCCTGTTCGGGTTGCATTCCCGATTTTTCGGTAACACCGGGTTTTGTCCGTTTTTCGATTTCTCACTTTTCTTTGTACTAATTATTTAATTTTTCTTTGATCTTTCTAATGATATTTATTCTTCAATAAGGGTCTATTTAAGTCCTAAAAATGTTTTCCAGGGTTCCCCGCAGTCCAGGGCTAGTCAACGGTCCACGCCGTGGCTTCCCGGTGCGGTCACCCATCGCTAGGGTTTCCGGCTCGCTTAACTTGGTTACTTTTCTTTGCTATGATTTTTCCTTTGTTTTTCTTGTACTTTCTTTTCTTGTATTTCATTATTTTATGTCTCCTCACTCATATCGAAGTATAGTTTCTAGGCATCCTAGCTGTCCGGACAGCACTGGTCATCGGAGCAGTAGAACGCACTACCGAACTTAGGGGTGTTACACTGATCTTCTCATTAGTACTCAACTTGCGCCTTGTAGTGCATAATTCTTTAAGAATTTGACATACCTGGAAACTTGTTTGATCGCATCAAGTAAAGGTATATTAACCTCTACCTTCCTGAAAGTCTCCAAAATTTCTTTCTCTTGTTCTTCTTTTTTATTTATAGCCAACCTGCATGGGAATGGAGGAAGAACATAATTATTAACCTTATTCAGTTTAGGTTCAGTATTTACCTCAACTTCAGGAACTTCAGACTCTTTTGCTCCTTGCTTCTTCTTTTTTATTGACTCATGTGGAGTCTGATTATCAACTTCTTTCCCACTTCGCAACAGTATAGCACTTGCATTTTCTCTAGGATTCATGACTGTTTGTGATGGAAGCTTTCCAGAACCTTGAGCTTCAAGTTTGCTCCAGATGAAGCTAACTAACCAATCTGCCTCTCTATGTTTTGAATGTTATTTCTGGTCTCATGTTGAAACTGTTGTGTATTGTTAGCCAAAGCCTTAATAATTTCATCAAGTAACATACCTTGATTTGAGGGAGGCGGAGGTGGTTGATTCACTTGTCTCTGCTGCTAGTATCGGTTTTACACCGGTTGATTCCCATAACTCAGATTAGGATGATCTCGCCATCCTGGATTATAAGTATTGGAAAAGGGATCATACCTGTGTTGTGGTTGTCCATAATTTCCTACTGCATTAGCATGTTACATTGATTCATCCTCTTGTAACATAGGACACATGTCAGTAGCATGACCTGAACCCAAACAAATTTCACATACCTTAACAGTTTGCATGTTCCCTATAGCCAACTACCTCACCAAAGAAGTTAAATCAAAAATTTATTTCTCAAGGTTAGATGTACTTACCTCATTAACCTTCATAGGTGTGTGATCCATTCTCATTCCAAACTGCTGAAAATTTGCTGCCATGTTAGCAATCAGCCTCCTTGCCTCTTCTGGTGCCTTGTCAACCAAAGCTCCTCCACTAGCAGCATCTATCATATTGCGGTCCATTGGTAGAAGTCCCTCATAGAAATACTGAATCAAAAGCTGCTCACTTATTTGATGATTGGGACAGCTTGCACACAGTTTCTTAAATTGTTCCCAATACTCATATAAGCTCTCTCCATTGTACTGCCGGATGCCATAAATTTCTTTTCTTATGTTGGCAGCATGGGAAGCAGGAAAATACTTCTCTAGAAATATCTGTTTTATCCCATTTTATGAGTTGACAGATTCGGAAGGAAGGTAATACAACCAATCCTTAGTTGTACCTTCCAGTGAGAAGGGAAAAGCTCGAAGCTTGATTTTATCCTCTGAAACTCCTTGAGGTTTCATGCTGGAACACATAACATGAAATTCTTTTAAATGCTTATGTGGATCCTCACCTGCAAGACCATAAAATTTAGGCAATAAATGGATTAGTTCAGATTTTAACTCAAAAGCAACATTTAAAGCAGGGTATTGAATACACAAAGGCTGTTGGTTTAGATCAGGAGTAGCCAACTCTTTCAAAGTTCTAGCAGCCATGGTTTCGTTTTCAGAATTTGAATCCAAATCCGAATCTGAACTTAACTCCTTTGGAGATTGGACTCCTTCAGATGTATTCAGAATCTGCTTAGCCAATTTTCTCAACTGTTTAGCTGTTTTTTCTACTTCTGGATCAAAGATCAACTCACCATATTGAGAAGTTCTTGTCATAAACAAAAAAAATCAAAGTAAAAACAGAAAAATGCCTCAAAACCCTAAAAAACAATCGAATTTGGCCTCAAGAGGGTGGGGCCAAGGAATCTTATGGATTGATTGGTCTTGATCAGAGCGTCATTTCCTTCAAAATAGATATGGGTCACCCTCCAAATTCAATCAAACTTCTTGATGAATAGTAACACCATAAATTTTTTTTTCTTTTCGAAATCTAAAAACAGCAACAACTCACAAACAAAATTAATAACAGAATATCCTAACACCAAAAACACGAAATCCAATAAATTTCAGTCCCCGGCAACAGCGTCATAATTCTTGATGGTTGTCGAATCCACCAGAAATTAAATTAACTGAAATCATCAATTATGAAATATTTTCTGCAGTAAGTGATAAATCCAAGTCTAACCCTAGAGACTGAATTATTAAATTTCATGCACTTGTGTATTGGAAAAAGAAACAAAGGTTGGGGGTGGGTAATTCGCATCCAAAGAAGAAATCAAAAATCCAAAATTAAGATCTAAAATTAAATAAGCAACTCTCGAATTAAACAAACTTCAGTCCAAGGTAATTCGCATTCCAATGCATTGATTCGATCATAGACAAAAGAAATACAATTATATCTTATTGAATACTTAACGTAGATTTACCAAACAGCGAGGTAAACCTCTGACTTCCATACACTCATTAATTTAAGCCCAGCACTCTTAGTGACTCTAATTATTAACTGAATTGCTATTAAGCAATCCTCATCAAATTAATAATTGCTTTAAGAAAAGGA
Source organism: Hevea brasiliensis (assembly GCF_030052815.1). Taxonomy (NCBI): domain Eukaryota; kingdom Viridiplantae; phylum Streptophyta; class Magnoliopsida; order Malpighiales; family Euphorbiaceae; genus Hevea; species Hevea brasiliensis. Next base: position 103,509,706 of record NC_079498.1, read on the forward strand.
AGTAGTTAAGTTGAACAACAATTTATGAAGCATAAATCATTTAATTCACCCTATTGTTTCCTTAAGTTATTATCGAAAACTTAGATCATAATCAATAAAACCTAATTGTTACTCACGTTCAATCTTACACAATAATTATGGATTATGAAGATGAACTAGCGATTGATCAAATCAAACAATTAACTAATAGGCCTTTTTAGCAAATCATTCAAGAGATCAAATACAATGAAATCAGAAAATAATAGATATTCAAAAAGACATAAATTAAATTAAGAACCTGGTCTCAAAAATCACGCATAAGAACTAGAATCCCTTGAACTGAATTAAAAACTTAGCGACTCATGTTCATGGCTTACAGAAAAATAAAGGAAAAATAAAGAAGAAATCTAAAAAAAAAAGAATGGAGAATGAAGGTGTTTTTGAGGACAAGAGGCTGTTGAATGGTGTTTTTTAGCTGCTGCCCAAAGATGCATTAATAATAAAAAACTCAATCCCAAAGATAGGAACCAAACTAGGAAGAGTTTTGAAATTCAAAAGACAGATTTTCAGCCTACATTCACGTCTCTGAAATCAAAATCGATTTTCAGTGACTTCGTTTCCGAATCTATCTCTGCCCTCTTCAGGAAAGTTGTAGCCCTATTTCTTAGCTTTCCAACGGGTACTCATTTGCCCAAATCCAAGGTCTATAGCTTAAGTTATGGCCCAAAAACGGGGACTGGTTCAGACAGACGGTCCAGCCCATAGTGACGACTTCATTGCCCTTTTTGACAATTAAAATGGCCTTATTTTGCTTTCAACCCTTCATAGAAGTTGTAGAGGTGGCTCTTAAGGTTCAATTGGGCCCAGGATTGCTTCATTTGGACCTCTGGAACTCCAGATACAAAATAAATACTAAAACTGGTCATGACAATTAAGTGTGGGCTTTTGCAATAGATCCATAGCTCATTTTGTCAACCTTGGAGACTGATTTGGGCTTTGGTCCCTCTTTATCATTTGTAGTGCTTTATCTTAGCTTTTCAATGGATTAAACAACACTCAATTTGGAGACCCACAACTTTAGAAATACTTGAAAAATACAGCAAAAGTCAAATACTGAAAATTTCTCCATTTAACATAATTATTCCAACAACTATCTAAAAATATGCCTAAATGATAAATAAATTTTAATCAACTGAATTAAACATAAAAACATACTAGAAACACTAAATGTGATGGGAGTAAAATTAATAAATTTTGCACTTATCATGTGTCCACCTTGGATAATTTGTTATAGGTTTCTTAGGCACTGATAATAATTAATTAAGACTGAATATATAATAAGTAAACAGAAAAGATCCCGATAATTTAAATTATTTCCAAAGTGAAATGAAAATGTCTAATACCCAGAAATTATGAAATTTGCCATATGTATAGAACTATTATTTAAATTGTTTAGTTTTTGTTATTATAAATTATGCACCACTAAGCATTATGCTTAGCGCATTGATTTTCCATCGCGTAGGTATTGGAGATCAGTAGCCGCTACAGTAGTGTTCGGACAGAGTTCCGACTAGATCTGCCACCGTCCAGAGTCACCTCACCAGTTTTTTGTATTTTGGTAGGGCCCATGTATAGACTAGTATTATGGTTCATTATGTTTAATCATGATGTAATTACTAGTTATGATGTATTTCATTTTGGACTTGTAATTAAACTTTGAGATTGAAATGAAAACTTGTAATTTATTATCTATGAATTTCCATATGAATGCAATAGATGATACTTCATTTTGAGATCTCATAAATATTGTAAATGATATGATAAAGGAGAATATGATATGGAAATGTGTGAAATGAATATGGACATGTTACCAGGTGATTAGTGGAAACCCGCCAGATGCTAATAAAATAGAGGGGGCTCTGTCCGGGTCTCTACAGAAATAAGTTATAAAAAAAAAAAAATTCTACACATGGATTACTACTTTTAAATGATATCAAAAGTTTATAATAGATATAATAAAACAAGATAGGGTGCTCCGGCACTGAATGTGGCACTTCTTACTCAATTATATAGTAGACGGGTAAGGGGCGTCATAGTTTGTTCAAGACTTCTCTCGCATTGCAGCACCTTTAACTAAGTTGACACAGAAGAATGTGAAATTTCAATGGTCTGAGGCTTGTGAAAAAAGTTTTCAGGAGCTTAAGACTCGTTTAACTACTGCAGTAGTGTTAGCCCTTCCATCTGGATCAAGGGTTATGCAGTGTATTGTGATGCTTCTAGGATTGGTTTAGGATGTTTTTTGATGCAACATGGATGGGTTATTGCATATGCTTCTCATCAGTTGAAAAAGTATGAGCAAATTATCTAACTCATGATTTGGAAATGGCTGCAGTAATTTTTGCTTTGAAAATCTAGAGGCACTATCTGTATGGTGAGACTTGTGAAATCTTCACTGACCATAAAAGTCTCAAATACATTTTTGACCAAGTGATCTTAATCTTAGGCAAAGGAGATGGGTAGAATTGTTGAAGGATTATGATTGCACCATACAGTATCACCCTAGAAAAGCTAATGTGGTGGCTGATGCTCTAAGTAGGAAGTCTTCTGGTAGTTTAGCCAATATATCTACCAAGATGAGGCCTCTGATTGGTGAATTACATGAGTTGCTAGATCAGGGAGTAGAGTTTGAAATCATAGCTGGATCATTCTTAGCACATTTTCGAGTTAGGCCTATCTTGATTGATCGAATTAAGGCTGCTCAGAAGAGGGATTCTCAGTTGTGTGAGATTATAGATAATATTCATCAAGGCCAAGCTCAGGGGTTCATGTTAAATGATGATGGAGTTCTTCGTTATGGCACTAGACTTTTTGTTCCCAATGTTGATGAGTTGAGAAGAGAAATCATGGAGGAGGCACACCATTCTGCTTACACAGTACACCCAGGTTCAACTAAGATGTACCGTGATTTAAGGGAGCATTATTGGTGGGGTGGCATGAAGAGGGATGTTGCAGACTTTGTTGCTAAATGTTTGACTTGTCAACAGGTTAAGGCAGAACATCAAAGACCATCTAGGTTACTTCAGCCGTTGCCTATTCCTGAGTGGAAGTGGGAGCACATTGCTGTGGACTTTGTTGTAGGTTTACCTAGTATACGAGGTGGTTACAATGCAATCTGGGTGATAGTGGACAGATTGATAAAATCTACTCATTTCCTTCCTGTGAAGACTACATATGACTTTGCTAAACTTGCACAGTTGTATATAGACAAGATTGTTAGTCTTCATGGTGTTCCAATTTCTATTGTCTCTGATCGTGGTACTCATTTTACTTCTCGATTTTAAAAGAAATTCCAAGAAACTTTAGGAACACGAGTAGACTTTAGTACTGCTTTTCACCCTCAGACAGATGGACAGTCAGAAAGGACCATACAGACATTAGAGAACATGCTTCGTGCATGTGTTATGAATTTTGGTGTCTGTTGGGATCATCATTTGCATTTAGTGGAGTTTGCTTATAATAACAGTTATCATGCAAGTATAGAGATGGTTCCATATGAGGCATTATATGGTTGAAGGTGTAGGTCACCGATTTGTTGGGATGAAGTTAGAGAAAGAAGGCTTACTAGACCAGAGTTGATACAGTTAACTTCAGAGAAGGTTCGGCTAATTTGTGATAAACTTTTGACTGCTCAAAGTCGACAGAGAAGTTATGCTAACCCTAACCGTAAAGATGTAGAGTTTATGATTGGTGATCATGTATTTCTGAGAATTTCACCTATGAAAGGAATCATGAGGTTTTGGAAGAAAAGAAAGCTTAGCCCTCATTTTGTTGGTCCATTTAAAATTTTGGAGAGAATTGGAACAGTTGCTTGCTGTTTAGCCCTTCTACCTGGTTTTGCACATGTACATCCAGTTTTCTATATTTTTATGCTTAAGAAGTATGTACCAGATCCATCTCATGTTTTGCAACCTCATACCATACAATTTAGGGATGATATGTCATATGAGGAGCGTCGGCATTAATTCAGCAAAAATTAGCCCCTAAGTGTAAGGATCCAGGTTTGTTTTCTATTCCCTGTAGAATAGGTGATTCTAAATTTGAACGCGCAATGGCAGATTTAGGAGCATCTATTAATGTTATACCAAATTCAGTTTTTCAAACCTTAAATTTGGGTCCTTTGAAAGAAACCAGTGTTATTATTCAGTTAGCTGATCGTTCTAATGCTTACCCATTGGGAGTAGTTGAAGATGTGTTGGTGCAGGTTGGAGATTTATTTTTTCCTGTAGATTTTTACATTCTGGATATGGAGGATAGTATTCCCACATCAAAGTCAGCTTTGATTCTGTTTGGAAGACCTTTCCTAAAAACTGCCAAGACAAAAATTGATATGGATGATGGCACCTTAACTATAGAGTTTGATGGAGAGACTGTCAAATTTAATATCTTTGATGCCATGAAGTATCCTGCTGATGATCATTCTGTTTTTTCTATTGATGTTGTTGATACAATTGTGCATGATGTTTTTGAGTTAAGCATGGAGGATGAGTTAGAAATGGTGATTAGTTAAGGAATTCAAGAAATCAGTACCAATCAACCATTAAGTGTAGTGGTTCAAGAGGCAGTAATGGCACTGCAGTCATTACCTCCTGCTCCAAAAAGGTATGGAGTATCAAAGATTGACTTACCTGTATCTTACACAAAATTATTACCTTCTGTGGTGCAAGCACCAGTTCTTAAACTCAAGCCTTTACCTGAGCATTTGAAGTATGTTTACTTGGGAGACAATGAGACATTTCCAGTTATTATCTCAAGTAATTTAACAAAGATTCAAGAAGACAGATTGACGAGGGTTTTGAGAGTATACAAAAAAGCAATTGGATGGACAATAGCTGACATCAAAGGTATAAGTCCATCAGTGTGCATGTATAGGATTTTACTAGAGGATGAGGCTAAACTAGGTAGAGAAGCTCAAAGGAGATTGAACCCACAAATGATGGAGGTTGTGAAGAAGGAGATTTTAAAGCTACTGGATGCAGGAGTTATTTACCCAATTTTAGACAGCAAATGGGTAAGTCCAATCCAAGTAGTGCCAAAAAAATCAGGAATCACTATGGTAGCAAATCAAGATAATGAACTTGTTCCAACAAGGATTCAGAGTGGATGGCGAATGTGCATAGACTACTGCAAGCTAAATTCAACAGTAAGGAAGGACCACTTCCTACTGCCATTCATTGATTAGATGCTTGAGAGGTTAGCAGGTAAGTCTTATTTCTGCTTTCTTGATGGCTTTTCTGGATATAATCAAATTGTGATTGCACCGGAGGATCCAGAGAAGACTACCTTCGCTTGCCCTTTTGGAACTTTTGCTTTTAGAAGGATGCCCTTCGGGCTTTGTAGTGCACCTGCCACATTTCAGAGATGCATGATGAGCATATTTTTAGATTACATTGATACTTACATTGAGGTATTCATGGATGATTTTACTGTGTATGGTGATTCATTTGATGCATGTTTACATCATTTAACTTCTGTTCTTGAGAGATGCATTGATAACAATCTTGTTTTGAACTATGAGAAGTGTCATTTTATGGTGGAACAGGGGATTGTTTTGGGTCATGTTGTCTCTAATAGGGATATTGAGGTGGATAAATCTAAAATTGATCTAATTGTAAACTTACCCTACCCTACAACTGTGAGGGAAGTACGCTCTTTTCTTGGTCATGTAGGTTTCTATCACAGGTTCATTAAGGATTTCTCTAAGATAGCATTGCCTTTGTCTAGACCCTTGCAAAAAGATGTTCCTTTTGAGTTCAATGAAGAGTGCAAGGAGGCTTTTGACAAATTGAAATCTGCATTGACATCACCCCCCATCATCCAAGCTCCTGATTGGACAATACCGTTTAAAATTATGTGTGACGCAAGTAATTTTACAATGGGAGGAGTTTTGGGGCAGCGTGTTGGGAAGCTCTTTCATGTGATTTATTATGCATCCAGAACACTCAATTCAGCTCATCGCAATTATTCTACAATCGAAAAAGAGTTTTTGGCTATAGTTTTTGCTTTAGATAAATTTCGGTCATATTTGCTTCGTTCTAAAATAATTATCTTCTCTGATTATGCAGCGTTAAAGTATCTCTTGGCAAAGAAGGAAGCAAAACCAAGGTTGATTAGATGGATCCTTCTGCTGCAAGAATTTGATCTTCAAATCAAGGATAAGAAAGGAGCTGAGAACCTGGTAGCAGATCATTTGAGCAGGTTAGTGACACAAGAAGATCTACTTCCTTTCTAGGAACTTTTTCCTGATGAGCAGTTATTTAAATTGCAAGGTATGATCCCTTGGTATGCTGATTTGGTGAATTATTTAGTTACTAAGATTGTGCCTTTTGATTTGAGTAGAGCTAAGAAAGAGAAATTGAAAAGTGAGGCTAAGTATTATGTGTGGGATGACCCGTATTTGTGGAAATTTTGTTCAGATCAAATTATTAGGAGATGTGTTCCTGATAATGAGATTCAATCTATTCTTGCATTTTGTCATGCCTATGCATGTGGAGGTCATTTTGGACCCAAAAGGACAGGTAGAAAAATATTAGATTGTGGTTTTTACTGGCCCACTATATTTCGTGATTCATATTTGATTTGCAAAAATTGTGAACAATGTCAAAGAACAGGAAGTTTAACTCGTAGGAATGAGATGATTCAGAATCCAATACTTGTTTGTGAGATTTTTGATGTGTGGGGTATTGATTTTATGAGTCCATTTCCTTCTTCTTTTGGCTTTGTTTATATAATACTTGCTGTTGATTATGTTTTGAAATGGGTGGAAGCAAAAGCCACCAAGACTAATGATTCTAAAGCTGTCGTAGGTTTTATCAAGTCAAACATTTTTAGTAGGTTTGGAGTTCTTAGAGCTATAATCAGTGACCGGGGCACACATTTTTATAATAGAACTGTTGAGGCATTATTGAGGAGATATGGTGTTTTCCATAAAATATCTACAGCTTATCACCCTCAAACAAGTGGGCAAGCAGAGGTGTCTAATAGAGAGATCAAGTCTATTTTGGAAAAAACAGTGAAGCCAAATAGAAAAGATTAGAGCCTTAGACTTGATGATGCTTTGTGGGCTTACAAGACTGCTTATAAGACACCCATAGGTATGTCCCCCTTCAAATTGGTATTTGGTAAGTTGTGTCACCTTCCTGTGAAGTTAGAACATAAGGCTTATTGGGCTGTTAGACAATGTAATTTGGATTGGGATACTGCTGGTGTGAAAAGAAAATTACAATTGCAGAAATTAGAGGAAATTCGACTTGAGGCTTATGAGAACTCTAAGATCTATAAGGAAAAGACCAAGGCATTCCATGATAAACTAATTCTAAGAAAGCAGTTTGTGGTTGGACAAAAAGTTTTATTATATAATTCCATATTGAAGCTAATGCCTAATAAGTTGCGTTCTCATTGGATTTGACCCTTTGTTGTTACTAATGTGTTTCCTTATGGTGCAGTTGAAATTCAAAGTTTAGGAACTAATAAGGTGTTCAAGGTCAACGGTCATAGACTCAGGAGCATACAGTGGAGGAGCTCAAATTGAGTAACCCAATTTATGAGGATTAAGGAGATTTGCCATGTCGAGCTAACGACGATAAATAAAGGCGCTTCTTGGGAGGCAACCCATGGGTGGCTTGCTAGCCACAATCAGATTTGTTTTCATGGGAGGCAACCCATGGGTAGCTTGTTAGTCACAATCAGATTTGTTTTCTTTCCCTTATTTTATTTTATTTTCTACCTTTTTTTTTTCTTTTCTTTTGCATTTGGGCTTTACATTGGGGACAATGTAAGTTTTAAGTGTAGGGGAGGAGAAATTTGTTGCTGTAATTTTTTTGAGTTAAAAAAATAATAAAAAAATAAAAAAATAAAAATAAAAATAAAATAAAATTTGTTATTATAAGCTTAATTCTTGATTCTATATTAACTCTCGGAGAGAAGTGCTTTGTCCTTGAAATTACTTTTCTATTTTAGATTGAATTTTTATGATTTTAGGCAAGGTAATAGCAACTTTAATAATGGATTTTCCCTCTTTTCCATACCATAGAGCAATTTTTTCCTGGATAAATCATTTAGGCTTTATTTAATGGTGAAATGATTAGTTATGTATGCTTTAAACTAGTGTCATGCATATTTCAGAACTTTGTTTAATCTATCAGGGTACTTTATAATATGTAGATGCATAAATTGAGGGAAATAAAAAGTTGAACCTGAAAATTGCTTTGCTATTTTAGTTAAGCAAACTAACCAGGGGTCTTCATGAACCCTATGTCGATTTTCAGGCTAAAAGCTAGCTAGGATATGAGCAAGGTATTTTTCTGAAGGTAATGGTTATAAGTAACTGTGACGAGAGAGAAGTTCCAATTTTTTTTTTTTAAAAAAGCCCATTTCTATCTCCCCTAAGATTTGCAAAGAGCTATAATTGTTGTGCCTTGATAAATTAACCTTGTGTTTTGTTATGTATTGATTTAAAAATTTTATGGAACTCTAATTGTGTGAGCTTAATTGATTTCAAGCCTTTTGTTTTGCGTTGGAAAATTATTGATATATTGGTATGGTGTTGATGGAATTTGTTGTGATGGTTATTACCTTATTTGCCTCTTCTTTCAAACTTTTAATCTTTTATTAGAGAATATTGTGATAGGGTGAAGTTAAGGAACTTCTAAGTGGAGTTGACTGAGAATTTAAGTCATGCATGAGGACAAGCATGGAATAAGTGTGGGGGAATTTGATAAGTGCATAATTTATTAATTTTACTTCCATCACATTGAGTGTTTCTAGGGTATCTTTATGCTTAATTTAGTTGATTAAAGTATAATTATCTATTAGGCATATGCTTAGAGAGTTGTTGAAATAATTGTGTTAAATGGAGAAATTGCTAGCACTTGCATTAATTTGACTCTTGTTGTATTTTTTAGGGTTTTGGTGAAGTCCCAGAGCATAGAAATGTGGAAGGAAGCTTGGAAAGGTCGAAGGATTGAGAAGCGTTGTTGATACAAAGTACACGGGTCGTGTAAGCACAACCATGGACCCGTGTAACATTCTGCCAGAAGAAATCCAGAGAATTGAGGAAGAAACAAAGTACATGGGCCGTGTAACTTGATCCGTGTAAATCCTGGAGACCCGTGTAACTTTCTGTGCCAATACAAAACATGCCCATTCAGCTCCAGTAAGTTACACGGCCTTGGGCTGTGTAGTGATACACGGGCCGTGTATCCATCAACAGTTAGTTTCCTGATTTCGCTCCAATTGCAGTTTTTGATAGAGAATCTAAAAACCTAACCCTAGACCATCTATTATAAATAGAAGAGACAGCAGCCGCACAAAGGAGATCAGAAAGAGAGAGCCGCTCTCGACATCAGAAAGACTTTCATTCTCCATTCACGCTTTAGATTTCTTTTCTTTATTTTTCTGTAAGCCATGAACATGAGTGGCTAAGTTTTTAATTCAGTTCAAGGGATTCAAGTTCTTTTGCTTGATTTGTGAGACCAGGTTCCTAATTTAATTTATGTCTTTTTGAATATCTATTATTTTCTGATTTCTTTGTCTTTGATCTATTGAATGATTTGCTAGAAAGGCCTATTAGTTAATTATTTAATGAGATCAATTGCTAGTTCATCTTCATAATTCGTAATTGTTGTGTAAGATTGAACATGAGTAGCAATTAGGTTTTATTGATTATGATCCTAGTTTTCGATAATAACCTAAGGAAACAATAGGGTGAAATTAAATGATTTATGCTTCATAAATTATTGTTCAACTTAACTACTTCCTATTCTTAAAGCAGTTATTAATTTGATGAGGATTGCTTAATACCAATTCTGTTAATAATTAGAGTCAACAAGAGTGCTGGGCTCGAATTGATGAGTATAGGAAAGTCAGGGGTTTACCTCGCTATTTGATAAATCTACGTTAAGTATTCAATAAGAGATAATTATATTTCTTTTGTCTATGATCAAATCAATGCATTGGAATGAGAATTACCTTGGACTGAAGTTTGTTTAAATTGAGATTTTCATATTTAAGTTCTTGAACTTCTGATTTCTTCTGATTTTATGTTACAAAACCCCCCCCCAATCTTTGTCTCTTCCGTTTTCCATTACACAAGTGCACGAAATTTAATAATTCAATCTCTAGGGTTCGACCTGGATTTACCATTTACTGCAGAAAATATTTCATAATTGGTGATTTCAGTTAATTTAATTTCTGGTGGATTCGACACCCACCAATAACTTATGCAGTTCCACTCCTCACTCATGCAGCATCACGGAAAGAGCACCCAAACCTATGGAAACTTGCATAACCAGCTGCATAACTTATGTAGTCCACTTATGCAATTTCACGTAGGACTCCAAAGCATGAAAAATCTGCACAACCAGCCTGCATAACTTATGCAACATCATAGGAAGTACCTGGAACCACTAATTTTGCATAGAATCTGCATAAGAAGCTTGCACAACTTGTGTAATTCTTCATAATGAGCTGGCAGAAAGATCCTCACACGTGAACTTCACCTCAAACACACCATTTTAGGGTTACTTGTCAGAAGAATATAAATAGTGTCCTTATCTAATTTTGGGGGAAAAAATAAGGAAGGAAGAAAGGGGAGAAGCAGAGGAAATGTTAGAAGACAGAGCAAAGGCGTTACTCTCCATTTTTGGACCAGATTTGGAGTTTTCTTCTTTTCTTCACTATTTTCTACCTTTCTTGTATTGGGTTTCTTAGTTCTTAATATAGTTTCAAGTTTTATTTCCATATTTACTTAGAATTTCTTATAATTATTATGGATAGTGAGTAGTTTTTCATAGATTCTGGAGTTGGGATGTAATATTTAGGATATTTTGTGGATTTTGATTGGGTAATCCATATTTTGTGATTTTTATGAGGTTTTATTCATTTCTTGTGTGCTTAATGACATGCTTAGTGTAGGATCCCATTAAGTATTATTCTTAATCCATGGTTGAAGCACCGAAAGGAGAAAACCCTGTGATAGATAATCAAGAAATTAGACTTAATTAACTTAGATCTAGAAATAGACTAAGGATTAAGAGGATTTACAGATTAATTAAGGAACCTAATGGGTTTTGATTAATTTTAACTCCACGAAAGTAGGATTAAGTTAATTAAGGCACTCTTTGTCTCACTCGAAAGGGTATTCAAAGGATTCAAGAATTAATCTCCTTAAAACCCATAATTTGCATAAGATTGGATAACCAATTTAAATATCCCAAAATAACTTGAATATGAATTCTCAAACTCCAGAATCGCCCTTTTATCATTGTTAATTTTAATTAAGTTTAATTGCTTGTCATTTTAATTCTTGCCATATTTCAATTAGCTCATTTTAATTTACCACAAATTTAGTTGAATCTTCATATTAATAATTATATTGTTAATTTTACATATATAGATTTTTCACCTCAAATTCTATTAATCTATCACTTGAACTTCGAAATTTGCTTGAATTAGCCTATTTTTATATCAAAAATTCAATCATTAACACAACTCTTCGAGGGAATGATATCTTTTCTATATTACTTATACGATTCATGCACTTGCGGTTGAGCCACATCAAGTTTTTGACACCATTGCGGGGGAGTTGTTTGTTTAAGATTGAATTTTTGGTTGTTTTAGTAATTTTACATTTTTATTTTTATATCTTATCTTTTCACTTTGTGTTTTTTATTGTTTTCACCTTGTTGTTTGATATTAGATGATTTGGTTGTTTAGTTAATTTGAACATTTTCTTTTTAATTTTCTTTATTATTACTTTACTTTGTGTTTTTCTTTTTGAATTTTTCTTTTATATTTCTAATTTTGTTTTCGTTTGCTTATCTTGTGAGGTTAATTAAAATGTTTCATGCACAAGTCTTCATAAGTTTTGCTCAACTTCACTTGGAGCTCTTTTATGCCGCTTGGGGAAGATTCAATGATATGGTAGAGAGATTTTCCAACTACAACCTTTCAAATCAGTCTCTAAGTCTTTGTTTCTACAATGGTTTGGATGAAGCAACAAGAAATTGGGTAGATTGTGGAGCTTGGGCAACTGGTGATCATGTTATTCAAAGAGGTCATGAGGATGTCATTCACTTATTTAATGACATGGCGGATTTTGATTACCATTGGCATTGAGACCCTTCACTGTAAGGTTGGAGTCACCAATATCCTCCATACCACTACCAATCTAATATTTCACACTAACCATTTGAGTTTGAAGAAAAGAAAGGAGTGGGACTTGAAGAGGAAAAAGATAAATTTGAAAGTTTCTTTGACCAATTATTGAAGATTCAAGAAGATCAGCGAATTGAATTGGATGATCTTGAAACATCAATGAAGAAAAATGAGCTATCAATGAAGATGATGAATGGACCTTATGAGGAGGAACTAAAAAATCAACATGGGGACAATGAGTTAAGCTATGACAAAGCTTCATGGGAATTTGAATCTGCAGAAAGAGTGGAGCCTCAATCAGCAAAAGAAAAATCCCTTGAAAATGAGTTACCAATAGAGTTCCCACAAGAAAAGAAGTTACTTAAAGAAGAAATGGAATTTAAAGTTGAAGAAAATAACTCTTTTATCCTTGGAGGGTCATTGGAAGAGGGCTTATATGTAAATGAGTTAGAAATGAAGTTTGTGGTTGAGAAAATTGATAAAACCATCAACTTGAGCTCAATGATGGTGCTTACACATATACTATTGGAAGACCCTTTTCTCTCATGGATACCTCCTTCACCATTTTATATCCTCTATGAGCTAAAGCTTTCTTCAACCCAAGCATGTGATTCCACTCCAAGTGTTATTCATGCTACATGTAAATTTGCTTCAAAATTTGCCAATCTTGAGGGAACTTTATATCAAGATCCATATGTCATATTATATGACAATTATTATGGAAGGAAGCTGCTTTTTGATTAGCAAACATAACAAGGTTCAAGCTAATGAGCTTAACTTAGAGTTTTTAGGAGGCACCCTAAGTTTCTTTATTCTGTTTTTATTAAGTTTATTCTACTTGCATTATTTTTGTTTTGTTTTAAATATCCCTAAAATTCAATTTTCACATTATTGAATTTTTCCTTTTGTAGATGCATTTTGAAGGACTAGAGGCTATTGCACTGTCGGAAAGTTATTGTTACTTGATATTTTGATTGTTTACTTTCCTAAAACTGATTTGTCTTAATTGCCTTTGTTGCAGATTCTTTTGGTTTGTGCAAAGAAGTTTTTATGTGCTGATTCTGTAGCATATGCTGTCAATTATCTACTTATTCTTATTAGCTGAGGTTGGGTGTATTATCTTCATATATCTATGTCTTTAATGTTGGTATTATAGTGAGTGGTTCATTTTTGTGGTTGTGAACTCAATTCGGTTGTGTAATTCAATTTTACAATGTTGCATTTGATTAGAAAAATTGAGGATGTATGATTTGCTTTTATGGATAAATGAAATTTTCTGATTGTAGTGCAGTGGTGTAGGTTCTTGCTAAGTTTATGATATGATAAAATGTCAATCCATAGGTTTTGAATTGAAATGGTACTGTTCATAAGCTTTTATGCAGAAATTATTGCTATCATGAACTTGAATGTGCTTTAATTTGGATTCACATGTGTTGATGCATTTTTTATGTTAATTTTTAAGGGTTCATGTATTTCTTGGGTGAAATTTCCTATTTTTAATGGGGTTTAAACTTCAAAAATCATTTTTTCTTACATTCTTTAAGTTTGCAATGTGATTTTATCAATTTTTGTTTCTGCCGAATTGTGCACAGGCAAATAACAAAGCTTATGCAGTTTTTGAGTCTCATTTTGCCTTTTATTTCTCATCTGCCAAAACCTGTATAACTTAGTGCATTGCTTGTGTAATTTCACTACACTCAATTTGCTGCAAATTTTGTTTTTGCTAAAACTTGCACAAGGAAACCTCATAGCATGTGCACTTTAATATTTACCTGTGCAAGAACCTGCACAACCTGTGCAAATTAAAAATTAAACAACCCTAACTTCCCTCCTCCACCTTCATCACCTCCTTCAGAGCCACCTCTTCAGCAGCAGCCACCTCCATCCAGTCCACTAGCAGCTCCCTTAGACAAGGGTAAAGCCATAAAAATAGATTAATTTTTTGTTTTGTTCTTGTTCAGCTTCTGGGAGTTTTTATTTTTAGATGTGCTGGAATAATTTTAGTTTGTTTGCATTCTGTTTCCTTGAAATACAATTGGATGGATATCCCCTTGGTTTTTCATTGTTTCTATTTGCCTTTGTTGTTCCTTTATGCATGTTTGTCAATAGATTGTATATACTTGCATATCTATGCAGTTGTTTTCAAGTTTTTCCTTTATATATCATTATGCTGCAACTTTTCAGTATACTACACAGGCTGTGAAACTGCTTATGCAACTGATGTTCAACTTATATTTCTCCTGCATAGCCTGTGCAATTCCTTATGCAACTGTTCTGCAAAGCATTTGTTCTGCATAACTTGTGCAACTTCCTTATGCATCATCATCTTTTATATTCACATTTTAGATGCTAAATTACTGCTCTATGCCAGATAACTCCTTATCTTTGCTTTGAATTTTCATGATGCACTGCCTTAGACATTGAGGACAATGTCCAATTTTGAGTTTGGGGGAGTGCATTAATGTTTTAATGCTCTAATTTTGATTTTTGCTAAAATTTTTCACATTTTAAGTACAGGAACATCTCATCCCATTCCATTTGCATATATATATATATATATATATATATATATATATATATATATATATATATATATTGTAAATATTTTGCATACATATTGCACATACATACATATATAGCACATTCACATACACATTATACATCATTTAGAAATTGTACATATTGCATACAAATAGATTTCTTCCACGTAGTTAATGCATTTTTCATTTTTAGGAACCATGCATTCATGTAATAAAATTTTTGCATAAAATTTTTGCCAAATCCCTTGAGTAATGAGCAGTTGCTTATGAGAGTGATTTGACTTACCTTTAGTTGGGTTTGTAGATTGAAAGTTTCCTAAGAGGTGCAAAGTTTTGAAATGTGCATCATTTGCCTATATCTTCTTAGCCAAAAAGCCATCCAATTAGTCATTTAGAGATGGAAGTGTTTAGAGGGAGCTATAGGATAAAAGGTAGTCAAGTGATATCTCACCAATCCTAGAATGAATTTTCTAAACTTTTCGATGTGAAATACCAGCTTGTACTTGAAAAGAGAGATGAATAGGCATTCTTTTATTTAAACCTTCTCATTTTAAACCTTTGGCCTTTTTCCTAATTAAAATTAACCCTTGTAAACCCCTTTGAGCCTTTATATTCCTAATTTTTCTTGAAACCCTTATTTCTACCTAACCAATGGACTAAACACTACCTACTACCTACCCTTTCATGAGAACAATCCTTCATAGCAATTGGTACACACAAAAGAAAAAAAGAAAAAAAAATAATAATAAAAGGGAGAAGAAATGTTTGTCATCTTGTAAAAATGCTAGTATATGTGCTTTTCACTATTGTCATTCAAATTGAAAGAAATCCACCCAAAGTAATTAAAGGAAATGAGTTTGGGGGTGGTATTTTTAGGGACAATTATTAAGAGAAAATACAAGATACAAATTTAAATTGTCAAAGTAGTCCCTTATCTTTTGTATTTTGTAAAATATACTAGCACTTAGTTAGTTTTAGTGTGCATTTCTTTCTCCTTTGTGGTTTGATATTATATCCCAAAAAAAAAAAAGAGAGAAAGAAGAAAAAAAAAGAGAAAGGAAAAAAATAATAAATAAAAGTGTACCTTATATTCTCAAGATTGAAAATATTCTCATGCTTTGAATCCCTTTTACCCTTTTTCTTCTTAACCCCATTTTGAACCCCATAGCCCCATTACATCCCTAAAAAGACCTTTGATCTCTTGATAGTACTTGCTACATTAGTGGAGATAGGAGTAGGGAGTTTGCCTATGGGATTGGAAATTCATTCATTCATTCATTAAATTCCATCATTCTATATAGAGACACTTTGGCTATTGATTATTCTAAAATTCTTTTTTAGAATGACTTTCTCTTTTAATTGGTTGGTTTGGGAATTTTGGATGATAATTGACTTGATGGCTAAGCGGTGAAAGCTTGGATATGCATTAGATTTTTTACATCTTGAAGGATGGGTATATGGATTGTTGTATAGCTAAAGGTATGTTAAGTTACTTTAATAGGTGATTTTCATAGCTCTTTGGACAAGGCACTCCAAAGTGCATTATATTTTAGAGTTTGCTTGAGGACAAGCAAAGATTTGAGTTTAGGGGTATTTGATACATACATTTTGTATAGTCATTTAGGTTAAATTTCATTGCCATTTCATTTATTTGTTAGTCACTTTTGGCTAATTTTATTAGTTATTTAGATAATTTTTTATAATTGTCAATTTTTTGGGTTAATTTGTAATTTGCTTTATTTTGTAGGTAAAATGGTATTTTTGAGGAACTAAAAAGAAATTGTGCCAGTGAGGAGTGATTCCTATAGCCAAAAATGTAAAAATAAAGCTTGAAGGTTGAAGAATGCAAAATTGCCAAAGTCTGCATAACCTGCTGCACAAGTTGTGCAGTTCTGCACAGGGAGAAGAAGCAAATTTGTGAGCCTACCGAAACCTGCATAAGTTACTACATGACTTATGCAGATTTATTCCTTACTTATGCAGCTTCATGGAAACTTGCATAACTTGCCGCATAACTTATGCAGTCTCACACCCTACTTATGCAGCTTCATGGAAGGGACAATTACTTTGGCCGAAACTTGCATGACTTGCTACATAACTTATGCAGTTTCACTCCTCACTCATGCAACATCAAGGAAAGAGCACCCAAACCTGTTGAAACTTGCATAACCAGCTGCATAACTTATGTAGTCCACTTATGCAGTTTCACGGAGGACTCCAAAGCATGAAAAATCTACACAACCAGCCAGCATAACTTATGCAACATCATGGGAAGTACCTGAAACCACTAATTTTGCATAGAATCTACATAAGAAGCTTGCACAACTTGTGCAATTCTTCATAATGAGCTGGCAGAAAGATCCTCACGCGTGAACTTCACCTCAAACACACCATTTTAGGGTTACTTGTCATAAGAATATAAATAGTATCCTTATCTAATTTTGGAAAGAAAAAAAAAAGGAAGGAAGAGAGGGGAGAAGTAGAGGAAACGTCAGAAAACAGAGCAGAGTCGTCACTCTCCATTTTTAGACCAAATTTGGAGTTTTCTTCTTTTCTTCACTATTTTCTACCTTTCTTGCATTGGGTTTCTTAGTTTTTAATATAGTTTCAAGTTTTATTTCCATATTTACTTAGAATTTCTTGTAATTATTATGGATAGTGAGTAGTTTTTCATAGATTCTGGAGTTGGGATGTAATATTTAGGATATTTTGTGGATTTTGATTTAGTAATCCATATTTTGTGATTTTAATGAGGTTTTATCCATTTCTTGTGTGCTTAATGACATGTTTATTGTAGGATCCCATTAAGTATTATTCTTAATCTATAGTTGAAGCACCGAAAGGAGAAAATCCTATGATAGATAATCAAGAAATTGGACTTAATTAACTTAGACCTAGAAATAGACTAAGGATTAAGAGGATTTATAGATTAATTAAGGAACCTAATGGATTTTGATTATTTTAGCTCCACGAAAATAGGACTAAGTTAATTAAGGCACTCTTTGTCTCACTCAAAAGGGTATTCAAAGGATTCAAGAATTAACCTTCTTAAAACCCAAAATTTCTATAAGATTGGATAACCAATTTAAAAATCCCAAAATAGTTTGAGTATGAATTCCCAAACTCCGGAATCACCCTTTTATCATTGTTAATTTTAATTAAGTTTAATTTATTGTCATTTTAATTCTTGTCATATTTCAATTAGCTCATTTTAATTTACCTCAAATTCAACTGAATCTTCATATTAGTAATTAAATTGTTAATTTTATATATATAGATTTTTCACCTCAAATTCTATTAATCTATCACTTGAACTTCGAAATTTGTTTGAATTAGTCAATTTTTATATAAAAAATTCAATCATTAACATAACTCTTCGAAGGAACAATATCTTTTTTATATTACTTGTACAACCCATGTATTTGCGGTTGGGTTATATCAACGAATCTTCTTAAAACCCTAGTTTTTTTTTTTCTAAATCTAGGTGATTTTAAGTTTTAATCATTGATTATCTATCAATAATTTTTACTTTTTGATCCTTCAATTAAAGATTAAGATAATACCCAATGGATACCAACATTAGGCAAGTAAAATAACCACACAAGGAAGAGAATTAAAACTCAAATTTAGATAAATTTAGATAAAACACAATCTAAATCTATAAATGAATTTAAAATAGTACAATCCAACTCCAAAATTTTAGAAAAATTATTATTATTATTATGAGCATAATATTTAACAGAATATATTTGAGCATACTTATTATTATATTTATTGTTATGTGCATATATATATATATTTTTTTAATCATACGTCAATCTTTTAAATTTCAATTATATTACAAAAGATATTATACTATTATATTCTTATTATGAATTATTTAAATGAAAATAATTAAAAATATGGAAGAAATGAATTTTAATAAATATATAATTATTTAATATTTTAATATAAATTTAAATTATATTTAATATTAATATAATTAACTAAAAGAATTTATTATCACCAAAATTTTATAGTATAATTTTAAAAATAAATATTAAATTATGTTATTAAAATAAAATAATAAATAAGGGGCAAAAGTTGAAATTGAAGACGAAAAGACAGATTTTTGACTAAGCTCTTTCTTTCCCTTAAATGTCTCTAACATAGGCTTGACCGCCATCATCGTTTCCTTGCAATATTTTCTATGCCCTCAACTCTTTAGACTAAACTCAAGGATTTCAAAATTATTGGGCACTTGTCACGGTAGTCACATCGAATCCATTTATTTATATAAATAAATAGGCAAATATTATAGCGTCTTCTTA
Source organism: Hevea brasiliensis (assembly GCF_030052815.1). Lineage (NCBI taxonomy): Eukaryota > Viridiplantae > Streptophyta > Magnoliopsida > Malpighiales > Euphorbiaceae > Hevea > Hevea brasiliensis. The sequence continues at coordinate 103,528,748 of NC_079498.1, forward strand.
CGAAAAATACTTACTAAAAAGCTATGCTATTTCAAAATTTTTGCATATATTAAAGTTATTTAACAGTCAATATATCAATAAAAATTATTTAATAGTTTCTTTACACACTCTCTCTCTATTTAAATTTCATTATTGCTATGATCATTGATAATACTAATCCAAATTAATAAAAACTATTGAATTATATTTCATCTAAATGTTTTCATTTTTATTATAATGAGTATATTTTTATTTATTTAATTAATTTTATTTTATTGCAGTTATAAAAAAATTTTAAAATTATAGGATTAATTTATGAGAGAGGGGAATTTGCATGAATTTGGCATTTTTATTTTCGGTATTGATATAAATTTAGTTCCGATCAAATATTATTTTCCTTAAAAAAAATTCAAGCATACATCAATATTTTTTTCAACAGAAAAGTTACACATTATAAAAAATTTCACACGATGTGTGCGTAAATTCTGACTAATTCATCCATGTTTTAGATTTTTCTTTTAATAGAAAAAGTATAATTTCAAAAATTTAACTTCTCATTAAATTGAAAATCAATTAAAGCAGTATTAGTGTAGCATGTGCAAGACTTAAATTTTGGTTACAGGTTGGGCCAGCCCGTGGATTTTGGTACAAGGCAAGCAGAGAGACAAGCACCGGGTAGCTTCAACAAAGCTTCCAACCCAAAGAAAGGGGAAATCTCAGAAATGTCAAAGTTTTGCAGTTCTCACACCGGCAATGTTAATTTCTTACGTTGGGTACAGGCAAGACAAGACAAAGAGGCAGCTTATCGATTTAAAAATAAAAGTATCTTTTCAGATTTCTATAAATTTGTAGAAATTGTAACAAATTATATATATATATATATATATATATATATATATATATATATATATATATGTATGTGCACACTTTAATTAGACTTCACGGTTATTGAAATTAACCAATCTAATAACATTAAACTAAAATTATTGATTTTATTAATGTATTATTATATTGAACATTTTTATAATTAATATATAATCCTTTCTAAAACATATAATTAGTTTATTTAATTAGTCCAGATTTCTTAACATTTTGATTATATTGGAGTTTTTTAAGTATAATAATTATTTTTTTTAAATGAATTTGATTATTTTATCAGCAATAATTTCATAAAAAATGAATAATATATATATATATATATATATATATATATATATTGGCTCTTATATAAAATAATCTTCTTTCTTAATATTTATACGGATTTTTAGAAACTATGCAATGCGAAAGCATAAGTCTCAATATATTTATAATTCTTAAGTAGAGATAATGTTTTCATAATTTTTCGTCACATCATCAGTCTGTTGATTTGATTTAATTGTTTTTAAATTAAATTAGATCAATAAATTATTTATATACTAATTTAATATTTAATTTCAGAAAATTTTAATTAAATTAGATCAATTAATTATTTGGAAAATATACTTATATAATATTAATTATTATTTTTTCAGTATAATAATAATAATAATAATAATAATAATAATAATAATAATAATAATAATAATAATAATAATAATAATAATAATAATATAGAGAGATGAACTAGATTTAATTCAATTATAAAAAGTAACTCAAGGAGAAGGATTGTCTAAGTCCTAAAACTTGAGGTATACAAGCAAAATAACATCTACATATGACTCAATATGGAGGTAAGAGTAAGTTCTAATATATAAAGAAAATATACTGAATCGAACTTAACCCCAACAGTGAGCTAAGGGGAGAAAAATGCTCAAGTTCTTATATTTAAATTCTTCTCTTATTTCAAAGGAAAAAATATTAAAAAAATCCTGTACTTTCAAAAAATTTTCAATTATATCATATACTTTAAAAATCACCGGTTAAAACCAACAATTTGGAAAGTTACATAATTGTATCCCACCATTATTCAGTCTATTAAGTAACTAGTAAAAATGCTACGTCTTACCAATAGTAAGTTATAATTGCGTAATATTCAAAAGTATAAGATTTAATTGGTAATTTTAAAATACATGTTATAATTGCCCAAAAAAAATTGGAAACACAGTTTTTTTTTGGTAATTTCACCAAAAATCAATGATAATCCATTTTAATTTATATAAAATTTCAAATGACTTTTAAAATTAAGAGTTAATCAATAATTTAATTTGGATTAATCTTAATTAATAATTTAATTTGGATTGATTTAATTAACCTAAAAATGTTTTAATACGAAAATATGATAAATTAGTAGTTAAAGAAATAAAAATAAAAAAAGGAGAGATTAAATGACATAAAAGGAAGTAATATTAAAATATTATAATTTTTTTAATGTTAATATAGAATTGATTTTGAACATAAATGAATGGTAAAAAATGATTTATATAGCCAACTTTAACTAGTTTGGAATATTTATTGTTATTGTAATTGTGTATATTTTAATTAATTATACATAAATTTATGGTAAACGTTTAAGGGATATATATATATATATATATATATATATATTGTGTCTTTAGATTATGCTAGGATGATAATGTATAAAGTACTTGATATGTTGTGTAAATATAGTGTTTATTTTAATTAATTTTATAAGTTTTCAACCATTTCTAATATCTTTTGTAATTAATTTTCATATACTTACAGTAGTTTTGCAAGTTTTCTTTATCTTAACCCAATTTTGGTGTTTTATTTCTATTAGGGGTGAAAAATGATGAAAATGTTGAAAAGCAAGTTGAGTGAGGCAATTGGAATCATTATGGAGCATGAAAGAGGAGTCAATTCACACCCTGGGGCGTGAAACTTACAGCAACATGAAAAAAAAAATGAAGAAATTTCATGAAATTGTTGATGCATACATTTTGCATAATCATTTAGGTTTAATTTTTGAGGAGTGTCTTCTAGCAAAAAGATGTCAAAACAAGTTTTCAAGCTGAAATATGCATTGACCAAATGCATAACTTGCGCATAAGCTATATGCAGACCGCATAGAGAAATGTGCATAAGGAGATCAGATAGCTTATGCACATCTTCTCGCCCCTTATGCACATCACGAAATTGTGTGCATATAATGCACTCATGCATGCATCAATAGTGACCAGACTGTAAAAAAAAAAAATCATAATAAGATAATATACTTATAACTCAACTCCATGATAGTGAGTAGTTTACTTTTGATCTGGAGTGGGATGTAATATTTTAGTTATTTTTGTGGATTTGAACTGGTTAGTCCCAATTTAATGAATTTATGAGGTTTAATCCATTTCTTGTGTGCTTATTCACATGGTTATGTTCTTAATCCTTGGTTGAAGCAATCAAAAGGAAACCAAGTGATAGTTAATCTTTAATAGATTGATTAAAGAACCTAATGGGTCTTGGTTAATTTTAACTCCACGAAAGTAAAAGAGTTTTCAAAGGATTTTAGAATTAATCTCCTTTAAACCCATAAATTTCATTTAATTTCTAATCGAATTTAATCATTTGCCATTTTAAATATTGCCATATTTGAACTTGCTTATTTCAATTTGATGCAAATCTTAGTTTAATTAATACATTGTTGAATAGAATATTAAATTTGCACATTTAGATTTCATACTCCATTACCCATTAATTCATTATTTTAATTTCATAAATTCGTGGGATCGATATTTTCTATACAATTGTGCCCATGTGAGAGTTCATGCCCAGGGCATGAAAGCACCATCACGCATGCCCAGGGCATAAGACATGGATAAGGCATACTTTCTCCTTCTAACGGTCTTGACAAGTGGAAAGGAAGAGAGAGAGATATCAGAACGGTTTTTTGGGCGATTCTAGCAGCTCCACGCATCATTCTTTATCCCCAAAAGTCCCAAACACTATATAGAATCCATCTTTGAAGGAGAATCAAGCTTTTGAATGAAATTTCTTGAAGATTTGGCTCTTGGAGGGAGATTTCCACCATCAACCATCATAGTGTTTTCTTTTTCTCTTATTTCATTGCTGAATCGGGCTTCAGGTAGTTCTTGAAAGGGAGTTAGGGTTGGTAGGAGGAGGATTCCGAATTGGCTTGGCAGTATTTCTTATTTTTAGTGATGTTAGCCATTTACCAGAGTTGGAAAGGGTTGAAAGTTAGCAGGTTAACCGGAAAATTTTTAATTTTCGATCACGGTGATTTTTATGAAAATTTTATGAGTGACCTCACATGTAATATTTACACAAATAAATTGATGTTTTGATATGCAATATATATATATATATATATATATATATATATATATATATATATATATATAAACAAACACGAAAAGAAATTAGCAATATCATTTCAAATTGAAAATATTAGCAACTAGTCCATCTCAAAAAAGAAAAAAAAAATGCTTAAAAAAAAAAGATAATATTGATCGACCAGCAGAGTGAGACTACCTTGGACTAGGAGCCATTTCAGTGTCAAGTGAATTGATTGATATTGTCCTTCCTCTGTCCATATTCTGAGATCCAAGAATAGGTGTTACTATAGCCAAACAGTCCTTTAGTTCAATCAATACATCACTCATGTCTGGCCTTCGAATTGCAGTACTCAACACACAGGACAGGGCTATCTCCACAACCTTCCAAGCGGAATTGTTGTCAAAGTTGCCTTGTAGCTTGGGATCAACAATGCTTCCGATATCACCATTTTCAATTATTGGTGTAACCCACTGTTGTATTCGAATGATTTCTCCATTTATGTCTCTTTTTATGGCAGGCTGACCTGTTATCAACTCAAGTAGAATGATTCCAAAGCTGTATACATCACTTTTTTTATTATAGTTTCCTGATGCCTGAGCACTATTTGAAAGATGAAAGTAACTGGATATCAGCAGACCATTAGCTAATTAAACAAGTTAGAGATCATTAGAATAAATATATGGCTGAACACCTACTCAGGATCCAGGTAGCCGAATGTGCCTGCAGGACGAGTTGTTATATGTGAACCACTTTCATTTGTGAAAGCTCTTGATAGCCCAAAATCAGCTATCTTTGCCTGTAATTTTTCATTTAACAAGATGTTGGGAGTCTTTAAATCCCTGTGGATTATAGGTGGCTTGCAACCATTATGTAGATACTCCAATCCTGCAACTCCATTTAGACATTAGTTAACATAAAGGAGTAAGAAATTATCAATGATGGGAAAAAAAATTAACGAATATGTAATGGATCAGCTAGAGAACCTTGTGCTGCATCTGTTGCAATATGTAATCTCTCATCCCAATTCAAAATACTTCCACTTGTCCCTGCAATCAAAATATATATGTCCCTGCAATCAAAATATCTCTCATCCCCAATCTTTTGTTTTAGTTGCTGTTTTTGGGGAAATGAATGCATACAATATATATGTTCTGAATTGTATAAAGTAATTTTTAGAATATTTAATGAAGTATGGAATAAGATTAGAGAGAGGTACTTTTACCAATGCTCTTTCATTGAAAAAGTCAATTTCAAGTTAGAGCAGCATATATAGACAAATAAATCATGTGATTAAGAGTTTTTATATCAGTTACCTGCTAAATGCTCACACAAATTTCCGTTAACCATGTACTCATAAATCAGTGCCTTATTGTGACGGTCATCACAGTAGCCAATTAGAGAAACCAAGTTCCTATGATGAACAATCATCAAGAGTTGTGCCTACACTTCAAATTGCTTACCCATTTTAGCTAATATATGGCATATATATTAAAGTTATGATTCAAAGAAAGAATAAATAATGCAAATTAACATAGAACTTGAAGAATCTGACCTCAGCTTGAAATTCCTTATAGCCTTGCCTTGAATATTGAGAAAGCAATTTGACTGCAACTTGAGTGTTATCTTTCAGAGTCCCAAAGTAAACCTTTCCGAACCCTCCTTCTCCAATGATTGTTTCAAAGTTATGAGTAATACTAACAATCTCTGAATAACTAAAGGACCGATTATTTGAAATTACTGATCCTTCCTTCTTAGCTTGTGATGTTGCTGGGAAAGCATCAAAATAGATGGAGTTTGAATGATACAAATGGAGAGAGAAAAAATAGTTGTAAAATCATCCTTGCATAAATGATTGTAAAATGAAAAATTACCTTCTTGTCTTTTCATTCTCCGAAAGACAAATATAGCGCTGAGGAAGAGAAGCACCATAACTATTGCAATGGATGCAATAACTGGAAGAAGAAAATTGTGCTTCTTTTTCTCACACGAATCTATCTGGCAAAGATGTGGATTTCCGTTCAAACTGCCATTAAGCATAACATCATTAAATATCCTAGTGATCAATTATCATATGACTGACAATAGTGTCATTAGATGTTGTTTCCTATGTTGGAAAAGCAATTGAAAAGAGGCAGAAAGAAAAATGAAAGCATTAATTTGGACACAGTAAAGTTCTGAACAAGTATATAGATTAGCTAATATTGAAGGATGTAAGATAGCTCAAACCTCAGCTGCAATAGTCCATTGTTAGATTTTTGGACAAGAGGCAGAGGAACTGAACCTGTGAGCTTGTTTACAGATAAATTTCTGAAAAAAAAAAAAGAAAAAAAAAAAGAGACCATGAAGTAAATCACCTGCATACTCTAAGCTGAAATTTCCCAAGGCAATATCAAAGCTCATTGACTTACAGAACAGTTAAATTTGGTAGGTGTGCTAAAAATTCAGGAACTGTTCCAGTCAGTTCGTTGCTTGATAAATCTCTAAAAGAAAAAGAAAGGACTTGTTATTAGAATTTTTCTTTTTTTCTTCATGAATGGATGCCATAGAAATATGCACATATAGACTTGTATTGCATAAAAGACATGCATGTAGTGATAAACTTTTATCTTATTAATGTAACTGAAGCAGCAGATTGCACTGGGCTTGCTGGTGTTTGTGTGGAATGTAACTCAGAACAAAAAATTTATTACAAGTCAATTAATACTTACAAGGACTGTATCGCTTTGAGATTGGAGAATGAGGAAGAAATCTTTCCTGTCAATTTACTAGCACTGAGGTTCCTGTTCATGATTTGCCCAGTAAGAGAAAGATATGGTGCCATTATCTAAATAATGGTATGCACTCCAGGTGTTTTAGTAATTGATTGGGAAACTTTATCAAAGTAGAAGCATTATTATATCTTGATAAAAATTATAATATGCTGTTGGCGATTGTTATCAGAAGGATATTTTGAAAATGCACTCACAGAGAGATGATCCTAGGAGAATTGCTGTCAAAGCTGCAGCTCAAGCCGGTCCAAGTAATATCACTTGGCAGACATGGATCTCCTTGCCAGTTATCATCTTTATTAATATTGTACGTTTGCTGGATGGTCATTATAGCATCAACTGCGATCATTCGTGAGAAATAGCAAAAAGTGAGAAAAGAAATGATCATGTAAAATTGCAAAGCGGCGGAGAAATATTGCATATTGAACCATCCTACCGTCTGCTGGGTCTGTGGGTGAAGCAGGGGGCGGCGTTACATAGAAAATCTCTAAGCCGTTGAGGATAGGTGGAAGGTCAGATCGTACAGTTGAATTGATAAGAATCTCAATCACTCCAGTAAATCGTGATTTGCGAGGTCCAGAACAAATGGTGAGTGGCTTCAAGTATTGGAGGGCAAAAGTTCCATAGTTGACACCGTTGAAATTGATGGTGAATTCCCTTCTTGGTTTGCCCTGTGAAATTTGTAATATTTCGGCGAAGTGAAAGCAGGCATAGTATTCAAAGTCCGGATTGTACGTTTGGAGAACGTAGGGGTGAAAAATTGATCTGAGAGGACTTCGTGGTTGGGCTGCAGTTCTTAAAACTTCAACTGGTGTTTTAAGGGTATTGTTGCTGCTCTTGACGTCAATATTTGAGGTGGTGTTCAATGAAATCAAATAATCAGGGGTAAATGTTGACCAAAAGCGATCGTACACATCATCCTTGTACCTGAAACCGTCATAATTGTCCTGTTACAATTATTTATGCAATAATATATTTTGTATTATTTTGTTTCATTTAATTTTGATTGTAACCCAAACTTAGATTTTACGAATGTCTTCCATATCACTGATATACAAAAACAAAATAAGTTAATAGCATCAGTTCTATAATTATAAGGATAAAAAAAAAAAAAAGGCTACAATTTACCTGACTGTCCTATTGGTTGAGTTGCCAAGGTCATATCGTTCCAATGTGGATAGGGATCTGGACTCGATTCTATAAATGGAATGGTTCAGATGCCTCAATTCCAATGCTGAAATGAAAGGTGTTCCAGAGAAAGTATTTACGAGACACACATTAATATCATCAATTAAAGAAAAATAAATAATCTCATAGAAAATTGGTTGCGATGCATTGAAAGGTTGCACCGTCGCCCAAAGATCAACACCGATATACATATCAAACTTTGTAGATTGATTCTTGGCATCATAATTCCCATATTGGAAGAATGCTTTGATGAGGTAATTTTGATTTTTGCCTTGCTGAGGTCTCAATGTGTAGCAATTCTTTCTTCCTTTCGGAAAGAACCTTACACTTCGAAATAAACGTCCAAAATAAGGATCCTCATCTTCATACTCAGGAGATACGTACTTATTTTCTCCTGTACTTATGAAATCCTTGTCAGACTTGTAAAATATTTCAGTTTTCTCGTCGAAATAATCTTGATCCACCCCACAATCAATGCTTATGAAACCTTCGAATTTTTGGAAAAAAAAAAAAAAGAGTTAATTGGATATGCAAATTAGCAGTATCAGAAACCGCTAGAAAACACAAACTTCAACCAACAGCACCAATAAACAGAACAGAATCGCTATTCGAACGTAAGCCAATACAGAATTTTCAACGAAGTCCGGCAAAAGAGAAAAACATAAAAGAGCAAGAAGTACGTAGGATATAAACAGATGCAGTAAGTTGCCCCTACCAGAGGTATTAGCGGCAAGCTTTCTTCTTTCAGCGAGCTCATCATTATTTGCTGCAGCTAGTTTTAAGTTTCTGAAAGTAGCAGGCAGCAGGACAAAGATTAGGCATAGTGTAACTGAAAGCAGAGCTTTGCGTCCATCCATGTTCCTCTTTTCCTGACAATTTTTTAATTATTTCTGGTCATACAAGTCCAGGCCCTAGAAGTGTAAATTTGAGATATATAAGTGGTGTCTGGGAGGGACTGCTTAATTATATAGAGGTAGAGAGAGATTTTTTCACTTTAGTCACACACATATATAGAAATTAAATTGTGAAATCAACTTTGGACGAAAACAATTTTCTATTTCTAATTAGTTTAGACATTAAATTAATTTTTCTTATTTTTTTTATTTTTACTCACACTTAAATTAGATTATTAGATTTTAAGATTTATACATTACATCCACTAGAGGTTTATTTTTCTTTTCCACTTTTTTTTTATTTTTTATGATTTTTTAATTTCGGTAAATTTTTTTATTTTTTTTTCCTTAAATATATTTATATTATTTATCAAATTATAACAAAATGATAGTAGATAAAACATGAAAATAAATTCAAATAATGGAAGTTAATAAATACTGATATTATATATCTTTTTTTTTTTTATTAACACTATCATTAAAAATGTCAAAACAAATCATTCAGTTAGCACAATAATAATAATGGACGCTAAGATTCAGTAAAATAAAAAGATGAAAACAATTTTTTATCTAGACCCAGTCAATAGTTAATTGTGAACTTATATTGTGGGATTCTTCGAGTTTTTACCCTCCAAATAAACTTGTTGATATCAAATAAGAAAAGAGATATTCATTCATATATAAAGAGATAATAAGTGCAAATTTAGAGAATTCTATGATTGAGAAGAACAGAAGAATATTTAAAAATAGAAGTACCATATTTTTATATGCATCGATTTATTGTCAATAACATAAAAAAATAAAAGAAATAAAAGATATAAAAGAAAATAAGATGAATAAATAAACTCTTCATAATAAAAATTGATTATATTTCCAAGGATACAACTTTCTTAATTATGACAATTTTTTATATACCAATATAATTTTTTTTAAACTGCTTAAAATAAAAATAAGTCTCACTTTTCTATAATCAATTAAAACTCCTCAATATTGACAAAGCTAAAAGTGAGGAGGCTAAATAAACCCTTTAATACAACTTTAAATACTTATATATTTGAATATTTAGATAATAATATAAAACTTATTTAAATTGATAAAATTTTGAAGTGAATGAGCATTTAATTTTGATATTATCATATTTTATTATATTTTAATACAAAAATGAGGATTTATTTTTATTGTAAATGATTAATCATCCAAATAAAGTCTAAATGATTTTTATGAATAGTATTTTTAATATTTTAAAAATTTATGAATTAAAATATTTTATTGAAACAAAAAATAAAATTTATTTGAAAATAGAATTAATAAATAAAAAACTCTAAGAAGTTTTTCAATTTTATTTAAAATTTTAATTTGGTTGATTTTATCAAGATTGTAAATTTAGTGTTATTTTTATTATGTTTAACTAAATTAGTCAAAATTCAAATGATTTTCCAATAATTTTGTTAATTTTTTCAATAAAAATTGCCTTTTAATTTATTATAGTTGAAAATAATTTGAAAATATAAAAGTATTTAAATTTTTAATGAAAATAAAATAAATGAAAAATTGTTTATAAAAAAAATAAATTCTAAATTTGGTTAAAACTATATTTTTATCAATATTAATAATATTTTTTAGAAAAATAGCTACAAATTCATAACCAATAAAGTAGTTGTTACATTTGAATTTTATTAAAAATTTAAATTTCTTAATTTTAATATTTATTTAAAGCTTATCTATTCCTAATATTTTTTAAAAGGTGTTACAAATTTGTAACAAATAAAATAATTCTCCATGAATAGGACTAAAATTTCATATTTATAAAATTTTATTTAATTAAATAGTTAAATTTTTACTAATAATTTTATAATTATATTAACTAAATAGATAATTTTTATAGTAATTTTATAATTACGCTTAAGATTTTTTATTAATTTTATTATAATGAATTAAATAATTTTTAATGAATTAATAGGGTTAAGATTATAGAATTACTATATTAAAAATTATAATAGGATTTTTTTATATATGTAGAATTATTATTAAAATAATATTAACATCTTAATTTATAATAAATATACTAATATTTAAAATTAAAATTATTTATAGATTTAGTGACGAATATGTCATGCTAAAAATTATTAACACATCTTATTATGGATATTCTTCCATTGCTAAAAATATTAGCGAGGATAATATTATCGCTAAAAGTTATTAACGAAGATATAATATGAATTAGCGATAGTTTGTTGTCGCTAATATACATTATTAGCGACAAACTCATATATTTATTGTTATAAATACATTTTTACTGGTATTTTTTTTATAAATAACATAAATAATAAATGGTGTTTTGTTAAACTTATGTTCCCCTTTCACACACATGCATAGTTTTTTTATGTGCATTACACGTTAATATTATATTTAATTATTCAATTTAAAATATTAATTTTCATATTATTTTAATTAATTATATAAATAACATATTTATTAATTTAATAATTATTTTTTCATTGAATCGTATTTTTATGAAAGTTGTGTTTCATTTTATTAACATATAATATTTATTTAATCATAAACTTAAATGTAATATAATAAAAAAATGTAATAATAAGTTTTTAAAATATAATGAGCGAAAATATTTAAAAATTAAAATAAATGCAAGTTATTAGTTCATTAAATTGAACTCGTTCAAATTCAGTTATTTTTTTTTAAGTTTGATTTTCCTTTTTATTATAATTTAAAATAATTTTAATTTGTATAATGAGATTGTTTAAATAGATAAATGTAAAAGAAAATTATTTATAAAATAAAAAATTCATTTTTAAAATATATTTTTTTAATTGTGTATTTCGATTTCCATTACATTAATATTTTCAAATTTTACATGATATTTAATAAGTATTTTTATTTTTTAAAATTATAAATTATATTATATATGTTATAAATACATTAAAGATTTATTATTCCAACCCGTTGGCCACTCAAGAGAGTTGAATTAAAACCGACCTGTCCCAGTTTCATGGGAAGCATTTTTCTAAACCGATTGTTGAAAAGGAAGAAACAAACAAACTTGCTAAATAAGTCATTGAAATTGAAGATGAAGACAGACTTTTGATTAAGCATTTTTCTCGTAGGCCAGTCTGCCGTTTCCTTACAAATATTTTTTAGAAAAATTCTTGTATATATTTAATTTATTTATTAAGACATAACATATATAATAAGATTATATATAAAATTAATGATACTTATATATATTTTAAATTCATAATTAATTTTTGGGTAAGTTTTTCCTATTTTCTATGCCTTCAACTTTTTGGACTAAACTCAAGGGTTTTCAATTAATGGGCACTTACTCACGGTAGTCATGTCAAATCTATATATTAATCCAAACAAATAAATATAATAATGTTGAGCTGTGAAAAATAATTAACAAAAAGTTGCAAATGCCACTCATTTTAATTAATATTGTGCACGGCAGAAGTAAAGAAATAAATTTTTTACTATAAGCTCAAACCATATTCCCTATCAACCAAATTATATCTAAAAAAATCTTAATATCAAATTACTTATAGTAAATATATTAGTTAGTCTCTCTCATTCTCCTTTAGATATAATCAATATATTTATTACTTTGATTGTATTAGACCCTACAAAAAATGTCTTTAACTATAATGGATAATAGTCCTTTTCACTTGGAGGCATTTTCTCCACCTCACCTCAGGGTGAAATCTTTTTCAATAATAGTCTCTTCCTCATGGAATTGGATTGCAATAGATAAGTGTCACTTTCTTTAATGGACAAAAGTCTCTTCTACCTTGGACAAAAGTTACTTTACTCAATGAGAAAAAGCCAACTTTCTCAAGGGTAAGAGCCACTCTCCACAATTAACAGAAGCCCTATCCACAGACAAAGTTCACTCTATGGGCAAAACTAAATAATATCTCTACTCCTATTTATAATATTAATTCTTTCAGTAATAATTTAATTAAGAATTTAACTTAGTTTATAAATAAAATTAATGCTGAAAAATATTTCTCCCACTCAAATTAGGAAAATATCTCTCTGAATTTCACTAAAATTTTAAATCACAAATCTATAGTTTAAGTTTCTTTTATGTTATATTTCAAAAAAAAATTTATTTAATAGTTTCTTTATTCTCTCTATTTCAAATTTTATTATCATTATGACCACTATAATGCTCATAAATTATTGAAAGCTCTTTGAATTATTTCTTACCTAAATGGTTTTTTTTTTATTGTAATAACTAATAATTGCATTTTTAATTTATTTAGTAACGAATAAATTAATTAAATTTCATTGCAATTACAAAATAATTTTGAAATTAAAGTATCAATTTAATGAAAAATATAAAAGATGAGCCTTTGCATAGATTCAATATTTTTTATTTTCATTGAATATAAATTTAGTTGTGATCATTATTTTCTAAATATTATTCTCTAAATTCAAGCAATCAAAATCAAAATGTTAGAAATGTAGTGCTATCCTTTTTATGATCATAGAAATATTCAGTTCAATTATTTGATATATATATTAAAATAAATGGTATTTCTAAATATTTTAATTAAAATTTTATCATAGTTTTTTTATACATATCCATTTTGGCCATTTAAAGTTTAGCAATATTATTTCTTTTATAGAAAAAGCAAATGGAATTGAGTTTTTTTTTTCTTCATCAGGGTATTTCTTTATATCTGCTTTATGATTCAGAGGCTACCCACAATATCTTCTCAAATTATGAAATTGAGTCACTTTAAAAGATTATAAATTGTTAAAAACATGAAATTACAAGAGTTTTTTTTTTTTTTAAATACTATATTTACTCATCAAAATTCTTATAAATATATGTAATGAATTCACAGGTTAAACTTCCTTATATTTTCTCTTTTAAATATACATTTTAAACTTCCTTATGAATTCACAGGCTTTGGAGTCTTGACTTAGGGTTACCGGGGTAATATTCTGGTGGATGGGTCCATAGTTGGCCCCGTTAAAATTGATGGTGAATTCCCTTCTTGGTTTGCCTTGTGAAATCTTTAATATTTTGGCGAAGTATTCATTGTCATAATTATACGTACGGGGGAAGGAACATTAAGTGATCTGATGGGACTTCATGTTTGCGCTGCAGTTCTTATAACTTTCAAGGGGTGCTTTAATGGTATAGGAGAGAACGTGAGATTAATATATTTAATAAATAAATTTTATTATATATTTTATATTTTAATTTATATAAATTAAGTTAAAAAAAAAAAAAAGAAATCTAGTATTGCTGCTCTGGACCTCAATATATATTATATATTTGAGGTGGTGTTCAATGAAATCCAATCAGCAGGGGTAAATGTGTTCCAGATGCAATCATACATCAGTCACTTACTTCTATGTTATGTTATTTAGAGTTTAACAATTATTATTTTTTATAAAAAAAATAAATGGAGTTGAGGCATTTAAAAAATATAAAATTATTAAAAACATAAAATTACAATGCTCTAATTATTTATTTGAAATAATTTTTACTTTAATTAATTTATTTAAAATCGTGACAGAACCGCGTAACAGGTGCAAGACTCAAATTTTTGTTAAAGTTGGGCCAGGTGGTAGAATTCCGTTACAACTTAAAACGCAAGCAGTGGATTTGAGAGACAGAAACACCCGTAGCTTTGACAAAGCTTCAAACGCAAAGAAATGATCAATCCCAGAAATGTCAAAGTTTCGCCGGTCTGAGAACGGCAACGTACTCAGATTGGAAAAAGTTTTACTCTGTCCCTCAATTTTAATGAGTGTTTCACTTTCATTCCTCATATTTATTTTATTACTATAAGGACAAAAGAAAAAAAAAAGTCTGCTATCTGATAAGAAATTCGCAGCGGAGCTGTGATAGTAATCATGAACTAGAACCGTGACCGAACCGCGTAGCAGGTGTGCAAGACTCAATTTTTTCTTAAAGTTGGGCCAGCCCGTTGAGTTTTGTTACAACTTAAAAGGCAAGCAGTGGGCTAGAGAGGGAAAAACACCTGTAGCTTTGACAAAGTTTCCAATGCAAAGAAATGGTCAATCTCAGAAATGTCAAAGTTTAGCCCGTCTGAGAACGGCAATGCATATTTTTAACAAGTAAACATTATTATTTTGTTGTTTTTTTTTATTTAATAAGATTAATTATTTAATTTTATATTTAAAAAATATATTATTTAATTATTGTATTTTATTTTCATTAAAATTGTCTTTTTTTAAAAAAAGAAATTTATTAGTTAATAAATTTTAATGCTAATTAAATTATTATATAATCATTTTACTTTAATGAAACTAATTGATTAATCTCTATATTTAAAAAAAAAAACATTATAATGTAATCTCCCCATTGTAGTCTATGTCATTGAAATAACAATTAATTATATTGTTTTAAATCAGAAGACAATTAACAATAAATATTAATTTATTACTAAAATTTATATTTAAAAATTAAATCATTACTTAAAAGATAAGTTGAAGACTAATTTATGAATTTTACAACTTAGTTATAAATTACTTTTTGATTTATGATAAGTAAAGGACTTAGAAAGTTGTTATGGAGGCGACCTCGCATGGCCTTTGAGAATTGGAGTCTTGGTCAGGGTTGGTTGCTTTTTCCTTTTTCTTTTTTCTTTTTCCACGTAGAAAAGAAAAAGTCCATTTGAAAAATTAGGATAATTTTGTAAATTTACTTAAGTTTTAGCCATTTACAATCTGGCAATATAGTTTCCTTCTATGTTGATCTTAGCAATAATCAGCGTGGCTTGGGTAATTTATATTATCGATCTATTTTAATATCGCTTCTGTTAAATGAAATTTTATTTTTGTCATTTATAAATATTTATATTAATATAAATTATTGAAAACTCTTAAATTATATCTCATTTAAATGCATGTTCTTATTATAATAAATCACATCTTTAATTCATTTAAATAATGAATAATTAATTCAATTTTATTATTTTTAAAAAATAATTTTGAAATTCAAGTATTAATTTTATAAATAATTTAAAAGATGGGCATTTGCATATAGATTTGCTATTTTTTATTTTCCTTATAAATATAAATTTAATTTGATCCATTTTTTTCTAAATATTATTTTTTTTTGAAAAAAAAATTAAAATTTAGACATATAATAAAAATTGATAAAAAAATATAATTTAAACATAGAATAAAAATTAAAATCAAAATGCAAGAAATTAGTGTTATCTTGGTGTGTCGTAAGGAAAGGGTGAATATAAGTCAATTCTATCTTCTACATCCATGGGACCACTGCTTTCTTATCAGGTAGGTGTCAGTCTTTCTTACAACACAGTACTTAGAGTTATGATGACTTTGAAAGTTCTTATGGCTACCACGTTGCATGGTCTTTTGAGAATTGAAGTCTTGGTTAGGTACCGGTTTAGAAACGTGCATTTAGGTTTAGAAATTAGTGATAATTTTATAGATTTACATATCAAAAGAGTTACTTCTCTTCTCTTAATTCTATCTTAAGTTTATTGTCCCGTCATCAATCTGTTAATGAATTGATCAAACAATATTCCCTTCTTCACAAAGTCCCTCATAGTCATAGCCTCAACTCCAACCAACATATTTGTCTCTACAGAGTAGATACTAATGTGAAACTCTCCTTTTTATTAATTGCAGTTGCAATTGCATTCTATGTCTGGAGGGTAAAATATACATTATTATACACCATGGGCTTAGAAATAGAAACAAATAAAAGAAACACGAGCTCAAAGGTAATGCCCAGCAAAGAGACAACTCATACACAGAAGCAATCCGGCCCCAACCCTACCCAGTAACCCTTGGTACAAAGAAGAAGAACTAATCACAAAAACAACGTAGTGCTGCCGCTCTTCACTGTGCACCTAGCAGGACCGCTGCTTGAGGTGAGAGAGACGCCATCGTCCAAAAAGATTCAGAAAAAGCTATTAGATGCACAAAAAGACCACAGGGGCTTAAATCCAAAGGGCTCTAGACCTTCAGTCTCCACAAAACAGAACCACTATAACAAGGCCGAGAGAGTGACATGATAGAGTTAACCAACCTCTCATTCTTTTTTAGCCTTTGGGTCAGCCTTCCATCAGAGAAATTAAGGCTTTAGTACATAATCATTTTCGTTTCTCACCGTTATGAAATATAATTATATTTCCATTTAAACTTGCAACGTGCTTGCCACAATAAATTTCAATTCAGTATAAGATAAGATCTTGAATATTATGTTTGTTAGCGACTTTTTTGCCATAGGACCATTAGCTTAATACAACTCATACTCACATTAGCTTCCATATCAATTATAATAAGGATTAATTATAAATTAAAACTAGAGGTATGTAAAAAATCATAGGAATCAGTTTGTTTTTTTTTTTTTTATAAAAAATAATTTAATTCTTAAAATTTGATTCCATCAACAAAATATCCATTCTTTCAAATTAATTATTAATTCGTTTACTCTCTTTTTTAATTTGAAATAATTATATCTTTCAAAATTTATTTTATTAATAAAATGTTCCTTCCATTTAAATTTTATGTTTAAATAATTACATATAAATAATACTATAAATAATTATATTCAAATAATATATAGTTAAATTATTATATATTATAAATTATTGCAACAGTAGATTTATATCGCTTTAATTGTTAAAAAAATTAATTAATTTTTGCTTAGAAAAGAAATTTAGTTTCAATGTGCGAATATTAATTGGAAAATACTTTGACCCTAAGAAAAACAATATATATATATATATATATATATATATATATATATATATATATATATATATTGATATTTTGAAATACAAATATAACGTTTTATCATATATAAAAATGTTATGACAAGCACGCAAATCTAAGGCACACACAAATCGCACAATCATACAATATAGAAAAGAGAAGAACAATAACACAAGATTTAACGTGGTTCAACCGTAAGGTCTACGTCCACGAGCAAGATAAGAGAAAAAATTACACTATGATTAAAAGAACAAGATACAATCACTCAGAACTCTCAAATTTTAACCCTAATGTGTTTTCCGAATATCTCACAACTCTATCGTAAAGAGTAGAATATTACAATATTTATATTGGTCCATACCGCAAGCTTATCGGTGGTGGGCTTCGGGTCTGAGCCTATCGACCTGTGCCATCCGCTACCACCACAGATCTCATTTTTTATCCAAATCAGGTCACAACATGAAACTTTTGGGTCGCGTCACAATTCGAGTCCATGAAAAACATATCCAAAATTCAAGCCACAAAAAATAACAATTCTTCCAATTGACTTGAATTTCCTCCATCATCAACAAAATAACCAAAAGCACTCTGTCTTGCCATTTGCCCTCACAAGGGCACTGCTGAGCACTATAAATGCCAACCAAACTCCTTTGGTTATCATATCTGCTGGATTATCATGTATAGAGACTTTCTGCACAACTACAGTCACCTGAGATACAATGTCCCGAATGAAGTGATATCTGACATCAATGTTCTTAGTTTGCTCATGGTGCATCTGATTCTTTGTAAGATGTATTGCACTCTGGCTATCACAAAAACACTGTTGGTTTATTCTGTATCAACCCAAGATCACCCATCAAACCTTGTAACCATAAAGCTTCCTTTACTGCCTCTGCTAAAGCCATATATTCAGCCTCTGTGGTAGACAAAGCAATTGTAGCTTACAATGTTGCCTTCCAACTGATAGCACTTCCAGAGAGAGTAAACAAATAGCCTGTCAAAGATCTCCTCTTGTCTAAGTCCCCTACAAAATCTGAATCCACATAGCCAACAATTGAATAACTCATCTTGGCCCTGTCAAATATTAAACCAACATTTATAGTACCCTTCAAATACCTTAGAATCCATTTCACTATTTGCCAATGCTCTTTCCCAGGACACGTCATGTATCTACTCACAACACTAACTGCATGTGAAATGTCAGGTCGGGTGTAAACCAGAGCATACATGATGCTACCAACAACACTCAAATAAGGAATGCTAGACATATGCTCCATCTCCTCATATGTTTTTAGTGACATGTCTGTAAATAACTTGAAATGGGCAGCAAACGGAACAACCACGGGCTTAGCATTATTCATGTTGAAACGCTTAAGTATTTTCTCAACATAGGCCTGCTGAGACGAGAAAAGCTTCCTAATACTTCTATCTCTGGTAATTTCTATTCCCAATATCTTCTTTGCAGCACCCAAATCCTTCTTATTACTCAACTGCTTTTTTAGAATGTTAATTTGTGACATGCTTTTATTAGCAATAAGCATGTTATCCACATACGATAGCAAATAAACAAAGGAATCATTTGAAAGCTTCTTATGATATACACAACTATTATATGAACTACGAATAAAGCCATTATGAACCATGAATGCATCAAATCTTTTGTACCACTACCTAGGGGACTGTTTCAGACCATATAAAGATTTCTTAAGCAAGCAAACATGGTTTTCTATACCTAGAATGACAAATCTCTCAGGCTGACTCATATAAATTTGCTCCTCTAACTTACCATGCAAAAATGTTGTCTTCACATCTAGTTGCTCAAGCTCTAGATCATGAAAAGCACCCATAGCAAGTAAGACTCTGATAGAACTGTGCTTCACAACTGGAGAAAACACTTCATTAAAGTCAATCGCCTCCCTTTGAGTAAAGCCTTTTACTACCAACTGTGCCTTATATCGAGGTGTTTTAACCCCTGGAGTGCCTTCCTTTTTCTTGAACACCCATTTACAGCCTACCACTTTCTATCCCTTAGGCAATGTTATAAGCTCCCAAGTCTGATTCTTGTGAAGAGATTTAATTTCTTCACTCATAGCACCGACCCACTGATTTGCATCTGAATAAGAAAATAGCTTCTCTATAATTGCTAGGTTCATGCACATCAACTGTCTCAGCAACTGACAAGGTAAATGCAATTAGATCTGCATATGCATATCTCTGCGGTAGTCTAATCTGTCTTCTCTCTCTACTAGTTGCAATGATATATGGTTCCTGTTGCTGTTGCTCAGGTACATTCTCTTGTTGATCAGGATCTTGCACCTCATCCTCTGAATTACTGGACTGTATTGCTGAAGTATCAATATCAAGCTCCACCTATTCTCTGACACCGTGATCTGATTCTGCTATTGACTTATCCCTTTGACTATCTAATGAAGTAGACTCATTAAATGTCACATCCCTGCTGATAATTAATCCTGGAGACTTTGGATCATTGCACCACAATCTCTAGCCTTTTACTCTAGATGCATGCCCTAGAAATATGCATTTTCTTGCCCTTGACTCAAGCATACCATCTCTCATATGAGCATAAGCAGGGCAACTAAACACTCTTAGCTGAGAGTAATCAGCAGGTGAACTGATCCAGATCTCAAAAGGAGTTTTGCACTCAATAGCTGTAAATGGAGATCTATTAACCAAGAAATAGGTTTTATTAATTGCTTCAGCCCAGAAATCCTTTTCCAATCCTGAATGTGAGAGCATGCTTCATGTTTTATCACAAAATGTTCTGTTCATGCATTCTGCAATACCATTCTGTTGTGGTGTCCTTGTATAAGTGCGGTGTTTCATTATACCTTCACTGCTGTAGAATGTATCAAACTCACAATTGCAAAATTTTAAGCCGTTATCAGTTCTAAGACACTTGACCTTCTTTTCTGTCTGCTTCTCAATCATTGTCTTCTACTTTACAAAGGTTGAAAATGCCTCATCTTTTATTTTTAGAAAATATACCTACACCATCCGAGAGTAATCATCAATCAAAGTCATGAAGTACCTGGCATCGCTCTTAGAAGGGATTCTGTTAGGACCCCATAGATTTGAATGGATATAATCCATTGTTCCTCTAGTCTTGCGCACTGCCCTTTTATTAAACTTTACCCTGGTCTGTTTGCCAAACACATAGTATTCACAAAAGTCCACAGATTTTGTTTTCTGCCCGTCCAACAGATCCCGTTTGCTTAACACAGATAATCCTCTTTCACTCATATGACTAAGACGCAGATATTACAATTGAGTCTGATTCTGATTATTGCTTCCAGATGCTACTGCAGCTTCCCCTGAAACTGTACTGCCCTGAAGAAAATACAATCCTGAAACCAAATTGCTCTTCATGAGTACCGTAGAGCCCTTGCATACTTTGAGAATTTTATTTTCTACATGGTATCTGAATCCATAAGAGTCAAGTGTCCCAAGAGAAATAAGGTTCCTCTTTAGTCCTGAAACATGCCAGCACTTTATAGTTCTGGCAATGCCATCCAACATCCTCAATCTGATGTTACCAATTTCTTCCACAGATAATGCACGATCATTACCCAGAAACACCTTGCCACTCATTTGTTTGTAAGTGACAAATCAGTTTCTGTGTGGACACATATTATAAGTAGCACCAGTATCAAGAATCCAAGAATTTTGTCCATGATCTGAACTCACGGATAAAATTTTCCCAGCACTGTCATCACCATCAGAATCGATAAAACTATCAACCACATTTGCAGAACTTTCTGGTTGCTTTTCCTTTTTATTTTTCAACTTGGGACAGTCTCTCCTATAGTGACCTTGCTCTCTGCACTCAAAACAGTTAGCCTTTTTCATTCTTGACTTAGATTTGGCCTTAGATTTCTTCCTGCTGGAAGAACCCTCCCTTGCATGTGTTCTTTTCCTGCTCACCAAACCTTTCCCCTCAAATCTTCTCTATTATTTGGAAAATTCTTTTTCAACTCCTTCGATTTTAGAGAATTACTAACATCGTCTAGTGAAATACTATCTTTTCCATACAATAGAGTATCAACAAAAGTCTTTTTGGAGGGTGACAAAGAACATAACACAATAAGGGCTTGATCCTCACTATCAATCTCAATATCAATATTCTTCAGGTCCATAATGATTGAATTAAATTCATCCAGATGTTCTTTAATGGGCATACCTTCACTCATACTCAGATTGTAAAGCCTTTTCTTCAGATACAGACGGTTGGTCAGCGATTTGGCAAAGTACAACTCTTATAATTTCTTCCATGTCACAAACGTTGAGCTTTCACCAACAATCTCGCGTAGGACATTATCAGTTACGCTCATGAAAATTGCACTCAAGGCTCTCTCCTTCAGATCAACCTTCTCCGCCTTTTTCATACCTTATAGAAAGTTATCATCGATTGCCTTTCATAGACCTTGTTGGATCAAGGAAGATTTGATTTTAATCTTCCACATATTGAAACTTGATCCACTATCAAACTTCTCCATCTCATACTTCGTTGAAGACGACGCAATCTGTAAACCCTAGGTTTTGTGCACAAAGCTCAGATACCAGTTTGTTATGACAAACACACAAATTTAAGGTACACACACAAATCGCACAGTCACACAGTATAGAAAAACAGAATAAGAATAACACAAGATTTAACATAGTTCAACCTTAAGGTCTACATCCACAGGCAAGACAAGAGAAAAAATTTCACTATGATGAAAAGAATAAGATACAATCACTCAGAACTCTCAAACTCTTACCCCACTGTGTATCCTAAATATCTCACAATTTTACCGCAAATAGTAAAATACTTCAATATTTATACTGGTCCATACCGCAAGGGCATTGCCATCGCACCCCCAAAGAGATCAGTGGTGGGCTTCGAGCCTGGGCCTATTGGCACATGCCCTCCGCCACCACCGTAGATCTCATTTTTTATCCCAATCAGGTCGCAATGCTAAAAACTTTAGGGTCGGGTCACAATTCAGGTCCATCAAAAACATATCCAAATTTCAAGTCACAAAAAATAACAAAATATATATATTTTGTGATTAGTTGCCTTTTTGGGTCTTAGTTTTTCTCTAATTTCTCTTTAATAAATTATTTTTGCTTATCAAAAAATATATTGATATTTTGACATACAATTACAACGTTTTGTCATATGCAAATATATTATTAAAAGCCTAATGAAAAAAAAAGCTAATTCTTATAGCGTTTTAATAATTTTATCCAATTTTTTAAATCTTGGCAAAATCGGTCAAAATTTCAAAATGCATAAAAATTTTATTTAAATATTTTAAAAATTTGAAAACTTGTTGTAATTTTATTCTTTTTGTTAACATATTCTTCCATTTTTCATTTTTTGACTGATCTAACCTTATCAATACTCATTTTGATACCCATGGTATACAATTCTTAGTCATTTGATCAAATTAGATGGTTTTAGCTGTGCACTTTTTCTCCTCAATGGTTATCAAAATAAAACCATGGAACAGTTGTCGACACCATATTTTGGCTGACCCCTCGGAAACCAATAGGCTTTGAAGTCGATCTCCAGCATCAAGTCTCCGGTCATTTCCGATCTCTCTTTGCCAGTTAATCACATTTCTGATCCCTCTTCAAAAGGAATTGACCCAATACTTAGTCTCCATGACATTTAAATCCTTACCGATCTCTCAAATCAATTACTAAGTCTCTTTGCCAGTTAATCACACATTCGATCTCTTGTCAAATGAAATTGAACCAACATTAGGTCTTCATGACATCCGATTCTCCTTTCATAAATATTGTAGATAGTGGTTCAATAAAGTTAAGGTTTTAATCCGGCTTAATGGTGTTTTCCGATCCCAAGTGTTTAATTTCCAATTTTAATAATCTTAAGTCCCGCCCAGTGTTTATTATCGGCTTAAGCTGACCTCATTGTTACAATGTTCTTCCGACCCCTCAGAATTAATAACCGCTTTTAAGTTTAATGACATGGTCAAACACTCAAGCACTTGTACAACCTAGATAATTTTCGATCTCATTGGACAAAAAGAAACTTCATTGCATTTCAAATAAAAAAAATACAAGTCATTTGGCTGGAGGCTACATTTTGATCACTCTCTCTCTCTCCCCCAGCTTCCTCCTCGCTCTCCTCGTCTTCTTGGGGGGCCAGATCCGCCATCCAGGAGAAGTCCTCTTCGGGATAACGCCTTCTAAGCTTGGCTAAAAGGTCCCCATGGGCATGCACGTAAGCGCTGGCCTCCCAAGTCAATGCCCCTTCTTTTTTTGCTTTGAGTTCTTCAGTAAAGCGAGCGACCTCGGTGGTTAGGAGTGCCCGAGCTTCCTTAAGGGCTTGAGCCTGCTCGGCTAGTTTATCCTCGTAGAATTTCATCCGCCCCTCAATTTCAGATATGTAGTTCTGAGCAGACGAAAGTTGAGATCGAAGGGAAGCAGCTTCCTGACCTACCTTCTCGACCTCCTGCCTCAAGCGGTCAGCCTTCTCCCGAACAATGTGTTGGTTCACCAAACTCTCCACGCTCAGGCTCATAGTTTGGGTCAGGATATCATCGAGATTGTTTGGAGTTAGCCTATCCCGATCCTCCCGAAGGCAGATGGAGGCCCCCAAAACCTTAGCCAAACCCGGATTCTCCCGAAAAGTTTGGTTCTTCTCCAGGGAATGGATCAATACTTGAGCGCCGCGGGAAAGGGTCCTCATAGTAGGTTGGGACGGACCCCCTTCCGCACTCAGAGCAGCTGGTGGAGGTGGAGGCGGCTCTTCTTATTGGGGAGGAGATCAGATCACTTCTACCTCAGGGATCGGTCCCGAAGGTTGAGACGAGCCTCCTTGCATCTCCCCGGGATCATGCTTGGGTGTCTGAAGCAGCTCGAAACGCTTCATCTCTCGCACTTTCCAAGAGAGTTCCCTCTTACTCTTACGGCTCTCTTTAGAAGCCTCACTGCTCGCCATACCTGCACAGAGAAAAGTTAGTGAGTTCGCTAAGGCTCAAAGATCAGAGATATAGAAAGTACCGAGGCTAAGGTCAGAGAGCTGGAGCCCGCGATCTTTGCCGGTAATCAATTGCATCGTCCAATGATGCAGTTCGGCCGTCACTGGGTCTAAACAGGAGAACTTCTGAGTGGCCGCCTGGTCTTTCAACTCCATCACTATTTAGCCCTCTCCCCTATTTAGGGCGATGTGCTTCGAAAGTGGTGGGACCAGATACTGCTAGCTCAGCGGGAAACCTTTGAAACCCTTCGGAATCTTGCTCCTCAATATGAAAAAGCGATTTTTCCAGTTCTTCAGCGAGGAAGGCAGATCGGTCAAAAGCCCACAGTGTGGTTTCGCCTGAAAGAACCAGTACTCGTCATCCTTTCGACGAGTGAGCCTATGCAGTTCGGCGAACACCTTTGCTGTGGGATCGATCCCTTTGGCTCGGCAGAGGCCTCTGAAGGCTACCAAGATCCGCCAGGAGTTTGGATGTACTTGAGCCACTGATACATGGTGAAATTTCAGAACATCTTTAAAGAAGTTATCAAGAGCAAACTGCAGCCTAGCTTTCAATTGCTCTTCGTATACCATGATCATATCGCCTTCCTCGAAGAAGTGATTGGCTCGGAGATCGCCATGGCACCTGATGAGTTCATAGGAATCGGTCCGGATGTTGCATTCTTGGCTGAACGACTATAGATCAGCTGCCTGAAGGATGGACGGTAACTCATCCATGGGAAGGTTTTCCCTCCCTGAGGAATGTGTTCGTCTCGAGGGTGCTGCTTGACTATGGGCCGAAATGAAGGATGAAGGAGGTTCAGGTCGCTCACTCGGTCCGACCACCTCAACTTCGTCTGACAACCACGAGACATGAACAGAAGGAGGGCTTGCCACTCTCTGACCCTCGACGCCGTTCATTTTCAAAGAAAAGAGAGAATTTAAATTAAGAAAAAGATTAAAACCCTTACCGGAAAGTGATCGGTGTCAGAAGAACTTGAAGAACACAAGAGGATTTTGGAATCACTCGCGAGAGGCTGAAAATGACATAAGGGAGCAACTGGCCGACTGACCCCCTATTTATACCCGGCTGAGCATTTAATGCTCACGGTGTCCCAAGCGGCGCATCGGTTAGTGGGATTCGCCAGCCTTTTCTGACACGTCTCACGAATATTCCAGAAACTCCAATTTTTTTTAAAAGAGATCGTATAACACCCCTATTTGTATAGCCTGATATATTTCACTGTTCCGGTGGCCGGTGTCGGTCCAGACAATTAAGGGGATTAGAACCATACTTAAGACAACTAGAGAAGCCATAAATACAAATAATTAGTAATTGCCAATTAGTTAAGTATAAATAAGAAAAACAGAACATAAGAAGTTAAACGAGCCGAGAGTCATAGCGATGGGTGACCTCCTCGGGAACGACTGCGAAGTCATTTTAAACTCAAATTTCGAACCGTAAAATGTGACGCTGCGGTCCTTAGGACCCTTATGAACACAGTGGAAAAGAGAAAATCATGAAAAAGAACTGTTAAGTCAGTCAAATAATTAGGTCAGGGAGCCGGAAGAAATATGGAATTATTTGCAAACCGGGATGAACCGACGAGGGGCAATTTGGTCAATTGACCCCGAGAGCTGACTCTTGACCTAACTGTCAAATAAAATCGGAGAAAAGAAAATTTCGGAATCGAGAATTAAATTAAAAAACTAATAGAAAAAAAAAAGAAGATGGAAAAGTCAAAAGGTGATGACATCATGCATGCCCTCATGCATGATGCCATAAATGAATTAATTAATTGAATTATTTAATTTGATTTTTGTGGTCTTCCATAAGCCAAATTTATAAAAGAAAAGAAAAGAAAAAAAAAAGCATTTTAAGCCATCTTCCATTCCCTTGCCGCCTCACTCTCTCCTTCATTCTCCATCTCTAATCCTCCATTAAAGCTTGCACTCAAGCTTTAATTTGTTCACTTACCCTTCATAACTCCCATGAAAACTTTACTAGAGCTTGTTTTTGCAACTTGAGAACAAGATTACAAGAAGAAAGAAGAGTTAAAGATAGAGATTTGAAGATTTAAGAAAGGTTAGTGTGCTAACTTACAATTTATTACTTTAAATGCTTAATTAGTTGTTGAAATGAGCTTGGAACCAATGAAATGAAATAAAAATATGGGGGGGAGGACCAAACTGAAATTTAAGCCTGTTGAAGGGGAGTATGATTTGCATGAATTTAATGGGTTTGAATGAGTTTATGGACCTCCATTAGTTGATTGATTATGGTTGAGAGCTTTGAATTTAGTTAATTGCAACAATTAAGTGAGTTAGGGTTTTGGGACTTAGGGTTTGTAAACCAAAAATGTAAGAAATGAGTAAATGGCATGTTTGACCTATTGTGAAGTGGAAAATGGTCAATTTTGACCAAATGAGTTGTATTTGAATTGTTGGAAGTGAAGCCAAATTCGGAGGGTGAATGGTCATACTGCTGGCAGCATGACCAAGTCAACTTTGAAGGACTAAAACTGAAATTTTACAAGTCCAATTGATATGGCACCAATTGGGGATGAAAATAGAAATAAAATGACACAATTTTCATTCAGGAACTATGCCCAAAAAGTGACAAAAACCTAGTGAACAAATTGACTCAATTCGGAAAATCTCATTCTGCCACTGTACAAACTGACCAAATGAACAGTGTTTGTTCATTTGGTCATAACTCGAGCTAGACAGGTTAAAATGACCTGAAATTTTACCAGTAGTTAGATGAGATATATACCTAAAACTTTCATTAAGAACACAAGTCCAAATTCTGCCAGAAACCAAGCCATTTGGCCACCCCAAGTTGGTGACCCAAATCTGCCAGCACCAAGGTTTCCCCAAAAAATCTGGGTTGTGTCCAATCCGGCAGCCCTACTTCAAATGGTCATAACTTGAGGTAAAAAACTCCAATTGAGGTGATTCAAAAATGAGAATAAACTTAAGACAATAAGGAACATTTTCTATGAAGGAAGTTTTGCCAAATTCTAACAGTAGATTGACCAATGGAACAGTGCAATTAGGGACACCAAAACTGAAAATTTGACAATTTGGCCAAAAGGACTTAAGCTTTGAGAAAATGACCAAAACCAATGAATTTAATGACCAAAATGTGGTATGTGGGTGAAGTTGAAGTTCCCATATCTATTAAGCCTTAAAAAGTCAATAATTTGACTTGAATAGTATAGTGAATAGTAACCCGAAACACAAAAACTCCGAGAACGTCGAAATTAGCACATTAAAGCTAGGTAAAAATAAAGTGAAATTTATTTTTAGATTTATGCTAAGTTATGGTACTGAAACACTGTGAAATTGTATGTTTCAGCTGAAAAAGACTTGGAAGCTCTGAGAGACTGAGTCAAGGCCTAGAGGCGACTCACGTCAGGTTTGTGCACAATAATACTTGTTTAAATATTTTAATCTCAAAAATTTGACTTCTTTGATTAATTATGTACTGTGTTGCCATTTTTAAATCGTAAATGTGACTTTGGAAATTGATCAGATTTCTCATAAATTGTTTGAATAAATTGTTTTGAATTGATTTTATGTTCACACTTAGCATGACAGTATCACATTATTCCTCCTCCATTTATGGGGTTGAGATCGTTTATTTTCCTCCCTCTCTGGCTTGCCAGTTGAGGTTGTAGATCGGATGAGTACTCATTAGCTAGCTAGCCACCTCCCTCATTGATTTCGATTAGTGAGGTTGTAGATTGCTTTGTCGTGGTGTACAACACGGCATTGATCGGAAATTTTGTGTCATGGCTTAAGTGGTATATGATTTTGGCAACACTGTGTTTAATAAATTATTTGGCTAAATGGAATTGTTATGAGCTTTGATATTTGTGAAATGTGATTGAGAAGTATTCAAATTGTATTTCATTAATGAATGATTTATGTTTTGCATTTTAAATTTTTATTGTGCACCACTGAGTATTTTTATACTCAGCGATAGCTTATTTTGCTGTCGCAGATAAGAGCAAGGAAAAAGCAGCGGAGTGAGCTGCTACTAAGTTGAAGATCACACCAATCTTTTGTACGGGTATTATTTTATACCCTTGTAGTTAATTTTGATATAAATATAGTAAAGTTGTATGTATCAATGTAAGTTGAGCAGTTGTAAAAAAATTGTAATAATATTATTTTGGATTTCCTTCTGTAAATTTAATATTTGCACATGTGAATTTCATATTTTATGCTTATGAATGAAGTATTAAATATTTTGAGATGATGAATTTTGATTTGGATTGTGGAATTTCTTTGAAGTGATTTGAATTGAGTTGAATTGTGATTTATTGGAGGTTAGGAGTTGTGAAATATTTTTAGAAGTGTTTTTCTCAGGTATTTGAAGAACGGTTTTCTCCGAAAACAAACGGAACTCTGCCAAAATTTTTATAAAATTTCGGCAAAAATTTAAATGGACAAAAATTTTTACTAGTATTTAAGCTTTGAATAAATGGTTTTTAATTCCTACCAAAATGCTCACCACTTCCAAAATGTAAGAAAATTGTCTTAAAATCCCTTGTAGGGTACTTAATGAGTTATCGGTAGATGAAGTTCAGTAGTTCATTAAGTATTCTACGGGATCATGTTATGCCTTATAGAGGGGTAAGGTGTGATATGTTTTAGTGGTATCAGAGCATAGTTTTTCAATAAATTTTGACTATGTGTATGAACATTTTATTGATAAGTACAACTGCTCAAGTGTTTTTAATTGATACATATGACATATTTACATCATGAATATGCACTAACGGAGGTCAACCTCCTTGTGTTTGATCTCAGGAAGTAGAAATTTTGAGAAAACAGAATGGAAGGAGGAGATCATTCCAAAGAACAATCTATTGAGGCTGAGGTTCAAGGGGAAGCCCCAGCACTCCAGAACGTGAGTGGGTCAGCCACTCCAGCTCCTGCTCCAGCATCGCAGTTTCCTGCTCAATTTGTACAGCAAATGGTTGTGTTCTTCCAACAAATGGCGGGTAATGTGCTACCCCAAGCTCAGATGCAAGTACCTGTAGCACAACCACAGTCCTCAGCTCGGCAATATGAAAAACTGATGAAATTTGGGGCCACTAGTTTAAAGGCACTGTGGATCCACTGGAGGCAGAACAGTGGTTGGAAAGAATGGGACGAGTTTTCAGAAAGCTGCAGTGTACGGAAGAGATGAAGTTTGAGTATTCTGTTTCATTGTTATAAGGGGATGCGTATGAATGGTGGAAGACCATCCCCCACAGCCTGGTTGAGCCGCCTGTGCTGACATGGACAGACTTCTTGAGGGAGTTCTGACAAAAGTGGGTTCCCGATGCATATGTAGATATGAAACTATAAGAATTCCTGAGTTTGAAACAAGGGGACAGAACCATAGCAGAATATGAGAGAGACTTCTCAAGGCTAAGCCACTATGCTGGAAGCTTAGTCTCCACCCCCAGAGATAGATGTAAGAGGTTTGAGTCCGGGTTAAGACAGAATTTAAGAATGCAAGTAGTGGGTTTCAGATACCAGAATTTTGCTGAATTGATATCACAGGCCCTGGAACTAGAAAGGATAGAATCAAAAGGGGCAGTAAAGAAGGGTATACAAGAAAAAGAGAAAACTGAAAAGACTACTGGGTAAGCATCTGAGAGTGGTTCTGGAAAGAGGAAATAGTTTGGGGGATCCAGCTCCTGTAGATCTGGAAGAGGCAGATTTTCTGGCCAAAGACCACCCCGGTCTGGTCAACAGACCCAGCAAGCAACCCGAGGAGCTCTATCAGTCCGACAGTGTGAAACTTGTGGTAGAACTCATAGTGAGGTTTGTTTCAGAGCTACTGGTGCATGTTTTAACTGTGGAGGGAGCGGACATTTCGCTAAGGATTGCACTAGTCCGCGCTGGTCTGGATCTTTCACTGCATCTGAAGGATCAGCCCAAGTCTCTGCATCTAGAGGATCACAGTCAGCTGCTAGAGGTAGAGGTAGAGGTAGGGGCCCTAGTAACACTCCTGGAAGTCAAAGCACTGTTAACCAGCCAGTACCTAGTGGCGCACCAGTCAGAGTGTATACCATGCGTCAGAGGGAGGAGGCTGAAACATCAAATGTTGTAGCTGGTAATTTTTCCATCCTTGACCAAGATGTACATGTGTTGTTTGATCCTAGCTCCACACATTCATATGTTAGTGCCAGTGTGATGTGTTCTACTGCTATTCAGTGTGTACCAATGGATTATGATGTGCTAGTAACTAGTCCATTAGGCCAGGAGGTCAGGGTAAATAGGCTATATAGAGACTGTCCTTTGGTGATCCAAGGACACACTTTTCTATCTGATTTAATTGAAATGCCCTTCAGAGATTATGACATTATCTTGGGCATGGATTGGTTAGCCAGGCATCACGCGATGATTGATCAGAGATCAAGATCACTTTTGGTCTTTCTCAGTATGTTGATGTAGTAATACATGGGGAGAGACAGTTATTGCCTTCAAACATCATTTCAGCTGCACTGGCCAGAAAAATGATTAGAAAAGGGTGTGAGGCGTACTTGGCACATGTGATAGACACCCAAGTGGGAAGTCCAGCATTGAGGGACATTCCTACTGTATGTGACTTTCCGGATGTGTTTCCTGATGAATTGCCAGGATTACCTCCAGAAAGAGAAGTGCAATTTGAAATTGATGTTATGGCTGGTGTGGACCCAATCTCCATAATGCCATACAGAATGGCACCAGCAGAACTAAAAGAATTGAAAGTGCAGTTGCAAGAGCTGCTTGATAAGGGCTTCATCCGCCCTAGTGTGTCACCTTAGGGAGCGCCTGTGTTGTTTGTAAAAAAGAAGGATGGCACTCTTAGGTTATGCATTGATTATCGGCAGTTGAATAAGGTGACAATAAAGAACATATATCCATTACCCTGTATTGATGACTTGTTTGATCAGTTGAGGGGTGCAGCTGTATTCTCCAAAATTGACCTGAGATCAGGTTATTATCAGCTGAAAGTATAAGAGCAGAGTATTCCTAAAACTGCCTTCAGAACCCGCTATGGCCATTATGAACTCTTAGTCATGCCATTCGGGTTAACTAATGCTCCGGCTGCTTTTATGGATCTGATGAACACTATCTTCAGGCCATACCTCGACCAGTTTGTTGTGGTATTTATTGATGATATATTAGTCTATTCGAGGAATGTAGAAGAGCATGATAGACATCTGCATATTGTACTACAGACTTTGAGGGAGAAACAGCTATACGCCAAATTGTCGAAATGTGAATTTTGGCTGAAGGAGATATCCTTTTTGGGGCACATAGTATCAGCAGAGGGTATTAAGGTAGATCCTAGCAAGATTGAAGCTGTCCTTAATTGGAAGCCACCCAGAAATGTCACAGAGATTCGCAGTTTTCTGGGTTTAGTTGGATACTACCGTCGGTTTGTGAAGGGATTCTCTATGCTGGCATCTCCATTGACCAAGTTGCTTAGAAAGGATGTGAAATTTCAGTGGACGGACAAATGCCAGCAAAGTTTTGATGAATTGAAATGATGTTTGACTGAGGCTCTAGTCCTAACTTTACCTACACCGGGTAAAGAATATACAGTTTACAGCGATGCTTCTCATAATGGGTTAGGTTGTGTGTTGATGCAAGATCGAAATGTTATTGCCTATGCATCACGCTAGCTAAAACCGCATGAGAGGAATTATCCGACACATAATTTGGAGCTTGCAGCTATTGTGTTTGCTCTTAAGATCTGGAGACATTATTTGTATGGGGAGAAGTGTTACATCTATACAAATCATAAGAGTTTGAAGTATTTGGGTACCCAGAAAGAGCTTAATTTGAGACAGAGGAGGTGGTTAGAGTTGATAAAAGACTATGATTGTCTGATAGACTATCAGCCAGGGAAAGCTAATGTTGTGGCTGATGCCCTAAGTCGCAAGACTATGGCAAATCTACGGG
Source organism: Hevea brasiliensis (assembly GCF_030052815.1). Taxonomy (NCBI): domain Eukaryota; kingdom Viridiplantae; phylum Streptophyta; class Magnoliopsida; order Malpighiales; family Euphorbiaceae; genus Hevea; species Hevea brasiliensis. Next base: position 103,561,495 of record NC_079498.1, read on the forward strand.
TTACTCCTTTGTCTTTGGTACATGAGTTGAGATCATTACATGCCAGTTTAGAGATTAATGATGAGGGGCAGACAGCAGTTGCATGGCATGTATAGCCAGTGTTAATTGATCAGATCAGAATAGCTGCTCAGAATGATGAAAGGTATCAGAAGCTATTAGAAGAAGTCCGGCAGGGCAAGAAACCAGAGTTCTCAATCAGAGATGATGGTTTACTGCTACACCAGGGTAGAATGTGTATTCCTAATGATGTTGATTTGAGGCAGATTATTTTGAAGGAAGCACATGAGTCTCCTTTTGCCATGCGCCCTGGTGGTACAAAAATGTATAGAGGGCTAAAGGAGCATTACTGGTGGATGGGTTTAAAAAGAGATGTGGCAGAGTTTGTATCTAAATGTCTAACTTGTCAGCAAGTAAAGGCAGAGCATCAAGTACCAACTGGATTGTTACATCCACTACCAGTGCCAGAATGGAAATGGGAGAGAATAGCTATGGATTTTGTGATGGGACTTCCAAAGACACAGAAGGGTCATGAAGCAGTATGGGTCTTTATTGATAGACTGACTAAGTATACTCATTTTCTGCCAATTCGAATGGACTATAGTTTGGACAGATTGGCCATATTGTACATCGATGAGATTGTGAGACTGCATGGAGTGCCAGTATCTATCGTATCAGACAGAGATCCTAGGTTCACTTCTAGATTCTAGGGTAGTCTTCAGAGAGCCCTAAGAACTAGATTGAACTTCAATACTGCATTCCACCCCAGCATGCATGGCCACCCGAGAGGGTAATTCAGATCTTGGAGGACATGCTACGGGCTTGTGTGATTGAGTTTGAGGGTAGTTGGGATACACACTTGCCTTTGATTGAGTTTGCTTATAACAACAGCTACCAATCAAGCATTGGGATGCCTCCGTATGAAGCTTTGTATGGTAGAAAATGTAGAACCCCATTGTGTTGGGATGACGTAAGTGAAAGAAAAATGATTGGACCCGAAATTGTTCAACAGACTGAAGAGAAAATCAGGGTGATCAGGGATCGACTTAAAACTGCATCAGACCATTAAAAGTCCTATGTTGATTTGAAAAGAAGGGATATTGAGTATGCAGTGGGTGACAGAGTATTCCTCAAAGTTTCTCCTTGGAAGAGAATTATGAGATTCGGCAGGAAGGGGAAACTAAGTCCTCGTTTTATCGGGCCATATGAGGTATTGGAAAGAGTGGGTCCTTTGGCATATCGTTTGGCACTACCTCCAGAGTTGGAGAAGATACATAATGTCTTCCATGTGTCTATGTTGAGGAGATAACGATTGGACCCATCTCATGTACTACCAGTACAAGAAATTGATGTGAATCCAAACCTCACATATGAAGAAGAACCCATAAAGATTCTGGCTTATGAGGTGAGCAGCTACGGAACAAGCAGATACCGTTGGTAAAAGTGTTGTGGAACCATCATTCAGGCCAAGAAGCTACTTGGGAACGAGAGGAGGACATGAGGAGACAACACCCACAACTGTTCAGAGATTGATACCAGGTAAAATTTCGAGACGAAATTTATTTAAGGGGGGGAGAATTGTAACACCCCTATTTGTATAGCCTGGTATATTTCACTGTTCCGGTGACCGGTGTCGGTCCGGACAATTAAGGAGATTAGAACCATACTTAAGACAACTAGAGAAGCAATAAATACAAATAATTAGTAATTGCCAATTAATTAAGTATAAATAAGAAAAACAGAACATAAGAAGTTAAACGAGCCGAGAGTCACAGCAATGGGTGACCTCCTCGGGAACGACTGCGAAGTCGTTTTAAACTCAAATTTCGAACTGTAAAATATGACGCCGCGGTCCTTAGGACCCTTATGAACACAGTGGAAAAGAGAAAATCATGAAAAAGAATTGTTAAGTCAGTCAAATAATTAGGTCAGGGAGCCGGAAGAAATATGGAATTATTTGCAAACCGGGATGAACCGGCGAGGGGCAATTTGGTCAATTGACCCCGAGAGCTGACTCTTGACCTAACTGTCAAATAAAATCAGAGAAAAGAAAATTTTGGTATCGAGAATTAAATTAAAGAACTAATAGAAAAATAAATAGAAAAAAAAAAGAAGATGGAAAAGTCAAAAGGTGATGACATCATGCATGCCCTCATGCATGATGCCATAAATGAATTAATTAATTGAATTATTTAATTTGATTTTTGTGGTCTTCCATAAGCCAAATTTATAAAAGAAAAGAAAAGAAAAAAAAAAGCATTTTAAGTCATCTTCCATTCCCTTGCCGCCTCACTCTCTCCTTCATTCTCCATCTCTAATCCTCCATTAAAGCTTGCACTCAAGCTTTAATTTGTTCACTTACCCTTCATAACTCCCATGAAAACTTTACTAGAGCTTGTTTTTGCAACTTGAGAACAAGATTACAAGAAGAAAGAAGAGATTTGAAGATTTAAGAAATGTTAGTGTGCTAACTTACAATTTATTACTTTAAATGCTTAATTAGTTGTTGAAATGAGCTTGGAACTAATGAAATGAAATAAAAATATGGGGGGGAGGACCAAATTGAAATTTTGGCCTGTTGAAGGGGAGTATGATTTGCATGAATTTAATGGGTTTGAATGAGTTTATGGACCTCCATTAGTTGATTGATTATGGTTGAGAGCTTTGAATTTAGTTAATTGCAACAATTAAGTGAGTTAGGGTTTTGGGACTTAGGGTTTGTAAACCAAAAATGTAAGAAATGAGTAAATGGCATGTTTGACCTATTGTGAAGTGGAAAATGGTCAATTGTGACCAAATGAGTTGTGTTTGAATTGTTGGAAGTGAAGCCAAATTCGGAGGGTGAATGGTCATGCTGCTAGCAGCATGACCAAGTCAACTTTGAAGGACTAAAACTGAAATTTTACAAGTCCAATTGATATGGCACCAATTGGGGATGAAAATAGAAATAAAATGACACAATTTTCATTCAGGAACCATGCCCAAAAAGTGACCAAAACCTAGTGAACAAATTGACTCAATTCGGAAAATCTCAGTCTGCCTCTGTACAAACTGTCTAAATGAACAGTATTTGTTCATTTGGTCATAACTCGAGCTAGGCAGGTCAAAATGACCTAAAATTTTACCAGTAGTTAGATGAGATATAGACCTAAAACTTTCATGAAGAACACAAGTCCAAATTCTGCCAGAAACCAAGCCATTTGGCCACCCAAAGTTGGTGACCCAAATCTGCCAGCACCAAGGTTTGCCCAAAAAATCTGGGTTGTGTCCAATCCGGCAGCCCTGCTTCAAATGGTCATAACTTGAGCTACAAAACTCCAATTGAGGTGATCCAAAAATGAGAATAAACTTAAGACAATAAGAAACATTTTCTATGAAGGAAGTTTTTCCAAATTCTAACAGTAGATTGACCAATGGAATAGTACAATTAGGGACACCAAAACTGAAAATTTGACAATTTGGCCAAAAGGACTTAAGCTTTGAGAAAATAACCAAAACCAACAAATTTAATGACCAAAATGTGGTATGTGGGTGCAGTTAAAGTTCCCATATCTATTAAGCCTTAAAAAGTCAATAATTTGACTTGAATAGTGTAGTGAATAGTAACTCGAAACACAAAAACTCTGAGAACGTCGAAATTAGCACATTAAAGCTAGGTAAAAATAGAGTGAAATTTATTTTTAGATTTATGCTAAGTTATGGTACTGAAACACTGTGAAATTGTGTGTTTCAGCTGAAAAAGACTTGGAAGCTCTGAGAGACTGAGTCAAGGCCTAGAGGCGACTCACGTCAGGTTTGTGCACAATAATACTTGTTTAAATATTTTAATCTCAAAAATTTGACTTCTTTGATTAATTATGTATTGTGTTGCCATTTTTAAATCGTAAATGTGACTTTGGAAATTGATCAGATTTCTCATAAATTGTTTGAATAAATTGTTTTGAATTGATTTTATGTTCACACTTAGCATGACAGTATCACATTATTCCTCCTCCATTTATGGGGTTGAGATCGTTTATTTTCCTCCCTCTCTGGCTTGCCAGTTGATGTTGTAGATCGGATGAGTACTCATTAGCTAGCTAGCCACCTCCCTCATTGATTTCGATTAGTGAGGTTGTAGATTGCTTTGTCGTGGTGTACAACACGGCATTGATCGAAAATTTTGTGTCATGGCTTAAGTGGTATATGATTTTGGCAACACTGTGTTTAATAAATTATTTGGCTAAATGGAATTGTTATGAGCTTTGATATTTGTGAAATGTGATTGAGAAGTATTCAAATTGTATTTCATTAATGAATGATTTATGTTTTGCATTTTAAATTTTTATTGTGCACCACTGAGTATTTTTATACTCAGCGATAGCTTATTTTGCTATCGCAGATAAGAGCAAGGAAAAAGCAGCGGAGTGAGCTGCTACTAAGTTGAAGATCACACCAATCTTTTGTACGGGTATTATTTTATACCCTTGTAGTTAATTTTGATGTAAATATAGTAAAGTTGTATGTATCAATGTAAGTTGAGCAGTTGTAAATAAATTGTAATAATATTATTTTGGATTTCCTTCTGTAAATTTAATATTTGCACATGTGAATTTCATATTTTATGCTTATGAATGAAGTATTAAATATTTTGAGATGATGAATTTTGATTTGGATTGTGGAATTTCTTTGAAGTGATTTGAATTGAGTTGAATTGTGATTTATTGGAGGTTGGGAGTTGTGAAATATTTTTGGAAATGTTTTTCTCAGGTATTTGAAGAACGGTTTTCTCCGAAAACAAACGGAACTCTGCCAAAATTTTTATAAAATTTCGGCAAAAATTTAAATGGACAAAAATTTTTACTAGTATTTAAGCTTTGAATAAATGGTTTTTAATTCCAACCAAAATGCTCACCACTTCCAAAATGTAAGAAAATTGTCTTAAAATCCCTTGTAGGGTACTTAATGAGTTATCGGTAGGTGAAGATCGATAGTTCATTAAGTATTCTACGGGATCATGTTATGCCTTACAGAGGGGTAAGGTGTGACAGATCGACTAGTTAAAGATCGACAGATTAAGCGGGATGTTTAAAATTACAGATCGGCTAAGGGTTGTCCAGTTAGGAATTGGATCGGATAAACACATCAGAGATCGAAAAATAACCAATGCAATAATAATAAAATGACAATTGTTAAAATAAAATTCCATTTCCAAAAAAGTCAGATTACATCGTTTGGGCGATCTCAAGAGATCAGACTACATTTCCAAAAGGGTCAGATTACATCATTTGGGTGATCTCAAGAGATCGGACTACATTTTCAAAAGGTCAGAATACATCATGAAGCGATCTCTAGAAATCAGCGGAACATCCTATCTAATAAGGACCTATGTCAAAGCCTAGTCTTGTGGCTGAATCAAAAGACGTGTCCGATCAGAAAGCCAGACGTAGGCAGCGAATAGATGTATAGCTCAGTTAGAGTGACTATGACTCTCATGAGGATGGAGAGTCATCTCTACTGTCATCGACTAGAACCGAGCTATAGTCAGGACGCCTAATGTGGTGAGGAGCCAAATGAACTTCAAGGGACGGTCACCGATGTTAAGAGGAATATTAGCAGTCTTCTCGCCCGAAATCAGTTCACCGATTATATCGGTCGAACGACTCTAGATCGACACGATCGAGATCCTCGATCCAGGTTGGTAAATTAGTCCGGTTCTCTCACTGTCATCAAATGAGGTTATCATAATTCTCCGATCACCGGGATCATAAATTTTCAGTTGAGGAACAAAAAGGACAATCGGGAAAAGATCAAAAGCGATCACCATGATCAGAACTGTTGCCGAAGTGGCTAGAACAAGAAAAGTGGGAGGAAAAGAGGAAAAATGAAATGTGGAAGGATTCCCCATCGGGGGTATATATAGAGAAGGTCTGAGCATTTATTGCTAGCAGAAAACGAAGCGGACGCCTCGAAAACTGAAGGAATAAATGCCTTGACTGGATAGACCTGGAAGACTCTAGAATAAGAGAGATTTAGGGAGGGGCCCGGCATAAGAGATCGGAAAAAGAGCTTACTGGAAAGATCGAAAAGGGGGGGGGGGGGAGATCAAAATACAAAGAGAATAAGACAACTTTCAATAACCGTCGTCAGAATCAGAGCCGAGGTAGTTAAAGCATTGCAGACGAGATCTCCACCGCACGCCTCATTTGCAGAAACGCCCATATTTCTGACAGGTGCCAGAGTACGTCATGACAGTCCTGTACATCCCAATCTCCACCGTTGATCTTACTTGTAAGGACGAGCCCGGAGTCCTTGGATCAAAGCAGAAGACGACAAGAACGGCGCCTTTTATTCCCAATCTTCGGATCGCCCTGTATAAGAAAACTTGGGACCGTCAGATTAGAAGAGAAAAAGGATGGATATCCTGAAAAGGATCTCAGCCGTTCATTTTGATTCCTTTTAACTCCCAAGCATCAGATCATGTCCTTTAAAATCCAAACCTTCCATCTCCCTCAAAGAAAATCCTGACCCTTCATCAGGGGTACCCGGTCCCTATAAATACCTGCATGAAAACTGTTCCGGGGGACGAAAAAAAAGGGTGGTGATTATAGTGGAAAGGCTCTGAAAATTGATTCAGTTGTGCTACTCTGCTATTTTTTTTTTAGAAGGACTTTAGAAACCAGCTTTCTAAAGCATCTTCTTCGAAGAAGTGTTGGACACTGGAATTCTTGATTTTCAGTTTGTTCATTGCTCTGTAATACCCTTCCTCGTTTCGGTTCTGTTTTCATCACTTTTATATCCACTTTCATTTTCTAAGATTAGTTTTATTTGTTGTCATTCTGCCCCGCTTACATTCTAACTTGGTATTCCTCACATTAATTCCCAGACTATTGGCACGCAACTCTGCAAACATTCCTGGCTCCATAGCTAGTTTAATAGGTTCAACTTCCTACAAGTGAGTGTCTGAACCGTTATCTTATCCAGTATTTGCTTTTATTTTCCTTTTTATTTATGCTCGTAGTTTTCGTTAAAGTTTGTCTTGTGACAGAAGGTCCCACGTAGGTGGTTATTCTCATGAGTTTATCTTTTGGTACATCAGTCCGTGTTATTTATTCATTCTTGGTCTTTCATTATCTCCTGATGTAGGTGTTCTAGTTACGGGTAACGTATAGGTGGTTTGATAAAATGATTGGTAGCAGTATCTTAATATAAGAGTTTCCTTTTTAATAAACGTTCAGATAAAAAATCAGAGAATCACGAAGACGATCCATTAGACTAATTCAAGATGACGATTGGGTAAGGAGGGGGTCGGAATAAAATTGAATTTTTGACTAGCAAATGAAATAGAATAAATGTTGCCAGCCGAGAGGTACTGGTAATGGGATTATGTAGGAGGTCGGTAAAATTCAGTCTAGTTCTCCCTATCTAGTCACGAGGTATTGTTGAGTTAAAAGAAGCCTTATTTGGGTCCCCAGCATCTTTAAATGCCAGAATCCTTAGTCTTAGGCTCTTATAATGTGTAGCTGTAATCAAATTAAAAGAGGTCAAAAAAGTCCTTATCTGGCCCTCGTTCAAATGAAAGAGATCAGAGGAGAGTTCTTATCCAATCTCCAATCCAAAATTTTAAAACAAATTTAAAGAGATCGGAAGGGAGTTCTTATCCGATCTCCAATCCAATATTTTAATAAATATTTAAAAGAGATCGGAGGAGAGTTCTTATCCGATTCTCAATCCAAAATTTTAATACATGTTTAAAAGAGATCGGAGGAGAGTTCTTATCCGATTCTCAATCCAAAGATTTTAATAAATATTTAAAAGAGATCGGAGGAGAGTTCTTATCCGATTCTCAATCAAAATTTTTAATGAATATCTAAAAGAGATCGGAGGAGAGTTCTTATCCGATCTCCAATCAAAATTTTAATGAACATCTAAAAGAGATCGGAGGAGAGTTCTTATCCGATTCTCAAATCGAAATTTAACAAATAATCCCATAAATAAAAACCGCCACATGAAATCAATTCACCAAGGTTGTCCCATTTACTTGTGTATCTGAGTAATCCGAATTAGTGAAAAAGCAAATATTCCCTTTTATCAAAAGGATTAACATATCCATTCGAACCTCCCTAACTATCGATTTTAATTTATAAAAGCGCAAGGTTAAATCTACTCACCCTCATTGAGGGACGAGGTGGGGTGCCTAACACCTTCTCCACCCGTTTACGGACCCCGAACCTAGAATCTCTATCTTTGAAGTGGTTTCATTTTAATTTGCACTTCACAAATGGTTTTTTTTAATTTCCTTCAAAATTAAAGTGGCGACTCCTCACTCTTTCCCACATCGGTGAGGGTTAGTTCAGGCGACCACAAAAATACCTTGCGACAGCTTGGTGACTCCACTGGGGATACAATACGTCTTTAACCCCGGTCTAGAGGTCCAAAAGCTTAATTTTACGATCCGACCATAGTTAGGTAGGCTTAGTTCATAAAATTCCATATGTTAATTATTGTTATTTTTACTAACCGTTTTGCTTGTCTTGATTGTCCAATTCCCTACAGCGCTCTCCGTCTAAAGAAAAAAAAGAAAAAGAAAAATCTCCCATATTGGGAAGAGGTAAAGGTGTCCCTTCACACACTGGACACTCACACAATGTCCTCACACACTACAGCCCTATACCCGGGCTTTCTTACCCTTTTAGGAAATAGGAGGGGGTCATGTAGTGGTACCCATGGGTTTTACCCCGTTAGTATCCGTGAAGGCTTCTGCTTAGATTGAAACTCACTCTATTTACTGTGATACCCGTGGAACTTTCCCGACAGTATCATGGGGATAGAATGGGGCTCTACTATTTACAGTAGGGGCAATTTGGGAACCTGTGGCTTTTAGAAAAATTAGACCTTGAGCTAAACTATAACGATAGCTGGAAGCCGTAGCAAGCTACCCTATAAGATAGAACTATCCATTTAGGTAGCACCCATTCGGTACTAGGACTCTCCTTATTTTAGGACAAAAGGGGCATACTTACTCTTACCCTATTCTGCTTATTTTTTGAGGGTAATCTTGAATCATACTGTTAAGAAAACCTACACACTTTCCTACTTTGATAAATGTGTAGGTGTCACTCTGCCAACAGTATAATTCAAAATTACCTGAATTTACCCTGCTAACAAATTTTTCCTACAGGCATCACCAAATTGAGGTCTGTAAAAGGATAAGCATCATTTAAACATGGCATCCTCGAGTCAGTCAGCGGAAGAAGTTCTTAGACCGGAACAGAATGCTAAACTGTGGCCCGAACCTCCTCATAGTTCAATATCCCCTCAAAACAATGTCACTAAGGGGCATATTAGCTTATTACCTCCATTAGACCTGAGCAAAGTTGAGGTCAGAATGAACAGTCTTGAAGGTCTGTCTATTGGTTGGAGGTCATTTCCCGATCAGGTCAAGGCACGATTTGAGGAGAAATATGGGAAAATTGCAACCTTGATACGAGTTAAAGTCCAAGTCCCAGCTTTAAAGGCCATGTTGTCAGTCTGGAATCCTAAGTATGGGGTGTTCTCTTTCAACGATATCGACACTGCTCCCACTATGGAAGAATATCAGGCATTGCTAGAAATTCCTTATGCAGCGCAGAATCGGATCTACCTACACCTTGAACATAGGCAGGCCTAGAAATGGTTCGCACACATGTTGGGGATTCCCCCGGAAGAAGCAAAGGCAAGAGAAACTGTCAAAGGAAACACGCATGGATGGTACTGGACTTACCTCAGGAAGTGGTTAGATCGATACATCCAGGGTGAACAATGGGAGCAAGCTTCATTGGCACTTGCTTTGGGGATCTATGGCTTAATCTTGTTCCCTGGACCTTCGGGAATCATAACCTGCAGCGTTGCGGAGATGTTCTGGGCAATAGAAAAACAGAAGGTTAATCCAGTACCGGCAATTCTTGTCGAGACTTTATTAACCCTTACTTACTGCAGACAACAAGGCAGGGAATCCATTAACTGCTGTTCTCAATTGTTGCACCTCTGGATCATCAGTCATATGTGTCCTATGGAAACGAAGGGGTTAACATGGTATCTTGACCAGCCTCTCATCGAGAAGATGACCAGATTAGTAATTAGCCCAAAGGATGAGCCGCAGTGGCGAGAACGGATCCTGAGCTTCAACAGCCATGACTACTATTGGAGGAAATTGTAGACGTCAAGTCAACCCATTTTTGTCCGCACGAGGGGCAATCAATCAATATCCTTAATTGGAGTGACCGGATACATAAGTTACACTCCAGCATTAGTGATGAGACAGTTCGGCTTAACCCAGCTCAGAATTAACATTGAAGAAAACCACCGAGGTCAGTTCTACCATGAGCTCAATGATGAGGAAGAGTTGAAAATAGCTCGCAGATCCTGGGAAAACATCACTATGGTGGAAAGGTCGCCTAAGGGTCCGAGTGCCACGAACGATTACCTTGAATGGAGGGCTGGTAAGGAACAAGGACACCTAACCGTAGATCTAACCAAATTCGAAGGCAGCAACCTTTGTCAAAACGTCCTTTCAGAAGAAGCTAGTGATCATTTGGCCGATTCTCTACAAAAGGTGAATACCAAAAACTCGCAACTGCAAGAACATATAAAATAGTTAGAGGACCAACAGCAGATCCTCAAAAGAAAAGTGAGAAGGCTCAGGGAAGAGGCAAAGACCGAAAAGATGGGGTTTGAAGAGCAAGAGACATGATGGGAAAAGGAAAAGGGCTCTCTCCAAGCTGCAATAAAAGAAGCAGAAATACAGAATGGCAAGCTTCAAGAAAAAATGAAATATCAGGAGATCCTCGTAAAGGAGTATAAACAAGAAAGCAAAAAGAAGAAGCTCGAATTGAAGGAGCAGGCACAGCTTATCAACGATATTGTGAAAGAATGTGCTAAAGAAAGAAAGGAAAAAGAAAGACAAGCCGCTCTTTATCAAGAGCTAAAAGAGAATGTTAACCAGCTGGAGAGAACGATTGCACAAGGGAAACAAAAACTCTTACCTGAATCCGAATATGCCTTGAAAATGTTCGACCCTGCCAGACAAGAAGAAAGGCTCTATGAATATCTCAGGAAGTATCATTGCATTATAAAGAACCTTCCTGAGCCTAGGCCAATGTAAAAAAAATGCCATGTATGAACTATCCAATTAATGGAGTAACTTTGGGCCACTGTTTAGCAAAATTGTGAATGAACAGTATCACTCCCGTAGGTACCCCTCGCTAGGGTTATGCGAAAAATTGGATGCGCCATATGGACAAGTACCATAAATGCGCATTCAATCCAGTCATTCACCGTCGGACTATCGAACGATGCCATGATAAAAAGTGATGCAATTATCCTTCTGCAGATTTCATTTCTGGCTCTCAGATGCCACCGTATCCTTGGTCCACATCAGGACCCTTTTAATTTTAATCAAAATTCACTAAAATTTTTTATTTTTTTCAACTTCCTACAGAAAAACAATATTGCGTTAAACAAAGCAAGCCTGACCAGACACGCAGTTCAACCAAGACGAGTGTACTTAACCAGATCACGAATAAGAAGGCTAATGGAAGACCAGGAACAAGTTTAGCACCTACAAGGACAGGTTTCTGAATTGAAAGACCAAGTCTCAGAGCTCATGAGACTAATGAGGGAAATGTCCCAAAATAAGCCCGCATCAGAGCCCAACTTACCACTACCTCCCCCACCTCCTACAGCGATGGACTCTCATCATGCTTCAACCTCTTTCACCTTCCAGCCATCTATCCCGGATCTGACAATCATCGTCAATTCGGCTCCCTTGAATAATGACCTGCCCTTCTCCTATTACCTGGCTGTCCCAAATGCCGAACCATACCCTTCAACCTTGATTCCTCCGGTTCATTCTGCCCCTCATTTCCCGACTGGGGAAGTGTCTCATGTGGTAGGAGGAGAAAGTAAGACCAGAGAAAATGAGAAGCTAACCGCTCTAGAAGAGAGACTAAGAGCAATAGAGGGATTGAACATGTATGGTTCAGTTGATGTGGCATCGCTAAGATTGGTGCCTGATGTGGTGGTGCCGCCTAAGTTCAAGGTTTCGGACTTCGACAAATATACTGGGAATTCAGACCCTCGCATTCACTTGGCCACTTATATTGCCAAAATGTCCGCCCTGACAAAGGATGATCGACTCCTGGTTTACTTCTTTCATGAGAGTCTCTCTGGGGCCGCCCTGAGATGGTGTATTCAATTGGACAGAAGCAAATTGCGCTTCTGGAAAGATTTGGCAGATGCTTTCCTGAAGCAATACAAGTTCAATTACGATGTGGCCCCCACAAGGAGAGACCTCCAAAACCTGGTGCAGAAAGACAGGGAAAGCTTCAAAGAATATGCCCAGAGATGGAGAGAGAAGGCTGCAGAAGTATATCCTCCGGTGACTGACAATGAACTATGTTCTTTGTTTATCGAGACATTGAAGGCTCCCTACTTCAATCTGATGACTGGAAATACTTCCAATAGCTTCTCGGACATCATCCAAGCTGGTGAGAGAATAGAAGCCAACTTAAGAATGGGACGACTGTAGGATTTGACTGAGAACCCTGCCAAGAAAAATGCCAGCTTTGGCAAAAATAAGGAGGGTGATGTGCATTCCATCACCCGGCAGAATAATCACTTCCCACTTCCTCAGAATAACTACCGGCCATACCCTCTCCCTCATGGCCAAACCATTGCAAACATTCCACCCCCTTTCCCGAATTATCCTCACCCACGCCCACAGTATCCACCACCACCAACAAACTACTAGCCCAGACCACCTCCTCCACCTACTCAACCCAGGCCACCCCAAAATAACCCGAGACCACCAAGAAATCCTGATCCACCTCTTTCCCTGCCACTTAGCGAAATATACCGGTATCTCATCAGTATAAACCAAATAGTACCAATTCCCCTGGACCTAATTCAGCTGCCATACCCCAGGTGGTATGATGCCACTGCCCGGTGTGAGTATCATGGAGGGGCACAGGGACACTCAACCGACAATTGTGGGGCACTCAGAGAGAGAGTGCACGCCCTAATCTGGAATGGGTGGTTGAAGATTGAAGGGAATAGTTCCCTCCCCAATGTTACCTCAAACCCATTGCCCAATCATAGTACGGGCAATGGTGTGAACATGATAAAGTCAGAAGAAGAAGGGTCAACCCCAGAGGTAGATAAGCTGATTCCTCACTTTGAGGAAATTTTAAGGATGGCAGTGAAGGAAGGTTACCTCCACCCCCAAATGACAAAGCTTGAAGATGGTGCGGGATGCTCCTATCACGGGAGGGCAGTTAACCATGAATTGAAGAAATGTGAACAGTTTAAGCAAGAGGTTCAGAACTTACTGTCCCTCAAAGTCTTGAGATGTCAAACGAGGTCGAAGATGGAGGAGGGAGTAAACACAACCCGACTCGGCCAAAATGCCTCCACCTCTAAACACAGAATCACCTTCTCACCAAAGATCGCCACCACCAAGAACCATTATCCAACCCCGCTCGGCTCCTCACACAAACACCCATGCCATACCTTGGAATTATAATTTCCAAGTCTTCACCCAGGGAGCATCAAGCAGTACACCGGCTCCTAGCCTTGCCTCACCTTCAGTACCTCCTAATGTAACACCCCTATTTGTATAGCCTGGTATATTTTACTGTTCCGGTGACCGGTGTTGGTCTGGACAATTAAGGGGATTAGAACCATACTTAAGACAACTAGAGAAGCCATAAACACCAATAATTAGTGATTGCCAATTAGTTAAGTATAAATAAGAAAAATAGAACATAAGAAGTTAAACGAGCAGGAGAGCCACAGCGATGGGTGACCTCCTCGGGAACGACTGCGAAGTCGTTTTAAACCGTAAAATGTGACGCTGTGGTCGTTAGGACCATTATGAACATAGTGGAAAAGAGAAAATCACGAAAAAGAACTGTTAATTCAGTCAAATAATTAGGTCAGGGAGTCGAAAGAAATATGGAATTATTTGCAAACCGGGATGAACCGGTGAGGGGCAATTTGGTCAATTGACCCCGAGAGCTGACTCCTGACCTAACTGTCAAATAAAATCGGAGAAAAGAAAATTTCGGAATCAAAAATTAAATTAAAGAACTAATAGAAAAATAAAAAAAAAAGAAAGAAAATGGAAAAGTAAAAAGGTGATGACATCATGCATGACCTCATGCATGATGCCATAAAAAAATTAATTAATTTATTTATTAATTTGGATTTTTAGTCTTCTTAAAGAGATAAAGATAAAAGAAAAGAAAAGAAAAAAAAAAACAAAAAGTCATCTTCATCTTCTCCCAAAAACGTCACTCTCCCTCTCCCACACCAAAACCACCATGAAAGCTCATTTTTGAGCTTGAAGAACCCAAAATCCAACCATAGAAAATTGTCCTACCATAACTAGACTTTGTTTGGGCAACTAGAAAAGAAGATTCAAGGAAAAGAAAGAAGAAAAATTTGAAGAAAAGAAGAAAGAAAATTCTGCACAAGGTTAGTGATACAAACTTAAATTTTTTTTAGTTTAATTAGTGTATGTATGGCATCAAGAACTTGTAAATAAACTTAAAATGAAAAAAAAATATATGTGGAAAGACAAAACTGAAATTTTGGCCAGCCATGGATATATGAGGGCATGATGTGTTTTGAATGAATTAAAGGTGTTAGTAAACTTACATGAGTATGGTAGTAAGATGGAAATGCATAAATGTGATTAAATGCAACATTTTAGTGTGATTAGGGTTTGGAAGCCTAGGGTTTTGAGGCAAAATTTGGAGAAATGAGTAAATGGCATGTTTGACCTATTGTGAAGTGAAAAATGGTCAATTGTGACCAAATGAGTTGCGTTTGAATTGTTGGAAGTGAAGCCAAATTCGGAGGGTAAATGGTCATGCTGCTGGCAGCATGACCAAGTCAACTTTGAAGGACCAAAACTGAAATTTTACAAGTCCAATTGATATGGCACCAATTGGGGATGAAAATAGACATAAAATGACACAATTTTCATTTAACAACCATGCCCAAAAAGTGACCAAAACCTAGTGAACAAATTGACCAAAGTTGGATAAGAGCTGTCTGCCACTGTACAAACTGACCAAATGAACAGTGTTTGTTCATTTGGTCATAACTCGAGCTAGGCAGGTCCAAATGACCTGAAATTTTACCAGTAGTTAGATGCGATATAGACCTAAAACTTTCATGAAGAACACAAGTCCAAATTCTGCCAGCAACCAAGCCATTTGGCCACCCCAAGTTGGTGACTCAAATCTGCCAGCACCAGGGTTTGCCCAGAAAATCTGGGTTGTGTCCAATCCGGCAGCCCTAGTTCAAATGGCTATAACTTGAGCTACAAAACTCCAATTGAGGTGATCCAAAAATGAGAATAAACTTAAGATAATAAGGAACATTTTCTGTGCAGGAAGTTTTGTCAAATTCCAAAAGTAGATTGACCAATGGAACAGTGCAATTAGGGACACCAAAACTGAAAATTTGACAATTTGGCCAAAAGGACTTAAGCTTTGAGAAAATGACCAAAACTAACAAATTTAATGACCAAAATGTGGTATGTGGGTGAAGTTGGAGTTCCCATACCTATTAAGCCTTAAAAAGTCAACAATTTGACTTGAATAGTGTAGTGAATAGTAACCCGAAACACAAAAACTTCGAGAACGTCGAATTTAACGCAATAGAGCTAGTAAAAAAAATGAAGTGAAATTTATTTTTGGATTTATGCTAAGTTATGGTACTGAAACACTGTGAAATTGTGTGTTTCAGCTGAAAAAGACTTGGAAGCTCTGAGAGACTGAGTCAAGGCCTAGAGGCGACTCACGTCAGGTTTGTGCACAATAATACTTGTTTAAATATTTTAATCTCAAAAATTTGACTTCTTTGATTAATTATGTACTGTGTTGCCATTTTATAATCGTAAATGTGACTTTGGAAATTGATCAGATTTCTCATAAATTGTTTGAATAAATTATTTTGAATTGATTTTATGTTCACACTTAGCATGACAGTATCACATTATTCCTCCTCCATTTATGGGGTTGAGATCGTTTATTTTCCTCCCTCTCTGACTTGCCAGTTGAGGTTGAGATCGGATGAGTACTCATTAGCTAGCTAGCCACCTCCCTCATTGATTTCGATTAGTGAGGTTGTAGATTGCTTTGTCTTGGTATACAACACGGCATTGATCGGAAATTTTGTGTCATGGCTTAAGTTGTGTATGATTTTGGCAACACTGTGTTTAATAAATTATTTGACTAAATGGAATTGTTATGAGCTTTGATATTT
Source organism: Hevea brasiliensis (assembly GCF_030052815.1). Lineage (NCBI taxonomy): Eukaryota > Viridiplantae > Streptophyta > Magnoliopsida > Malpighiales > Euphorbiaceae > Hevea > Hevea brasiliensis. The sequence goes on from NC_079498.1 coordinate 103,577,785, forward strand.
GTGAAATGTGATTGAAAAGTATTTAAATTGTGTTTCATCAATGAATGATTTATGTATTACATTTTAAATTTATATCGTGCACCACTGAGTATTTTATACTCAGCGATAACTTATTTTGCTGTCGCAGATAAGAGCAAGGAGAAGGCAGCAGAGTGAGCTGCTATTGAATTGTGGACCACGCTGATCATTTTGTACGGGTATTATTTTATACCCTTGTAGTTAATTTTGATGTAAATATAGTAAAGTTGTATGTATCAATGAAAGTTGAGCAGTTGTAAATAAATTGTAATAATATTATTTTTGGATTTTCTTCTGTAAATTAATATTTGTACATATGAATTTCATATTTTATGCTTGTGAATGGAGATATTAAAAATTTGAGATGATGAATTTTGATTGGATTTATGGAATTACTTTGAATTGAGTTGATTTGAGAATTATTGGAGGTTGGGAGTTGTGAAATATTTTTGGGAGTGTTTTTCTCAGGTATTTGAAGAATGGTTTTCTCCAAAAACAAACGGAACTCTGTCAAAATTTTTATAAAATTTGCGGCAAAATTAAAATGGACAAAAATTTTTACTAGTATTTAAGCTTTGAATAAATGGTTTTTAATTCCCACCAAAATGCTCACCACTTCCAAAATGTAAGAAAATTGTTTTAAAATCCCTTGTAGGATACTTAATGAGTTATCGGTAGGTGAAGTTCGGTAGTTCATTAAGTATTCTACGGGATCATGTTATGCCTTACAGAGGGGTAAGGTGTGACATGTTTTAGTGGTATCAGAGCATGGTTTTGCAATAAATTTTGACTATGCATGTGAATATTTCTTTGATAAGTACAACTGCTCAAGTGTCTTTAATTGATACATATGACATATTTACATCATGAATATGCACTAACAGAGGTCAACCTCTATGTGTTTGATCTCAGGAAGTAGAAAATTTTAGAAAACGGAATGGAAGGAGGAGATCATTCCGAAGAACAATCTGTTGAGGCTGAGGTTCAAGGGGAAGCCCCAGCACTCCAGAACGTGAGTGGGTCAGCCACTCCAACTCTTGCTCCAGCACCGCAGTTTCCTGCTCAATTTGTACAGCAGATGGCTGCGTTTTTCCAATAAATGGCGGGTAATGTGCTACCCCAAGCTCAGATGCCAGTACCTGTAGCACAACCACAGCCCTCAGCTCGGCAATATGAAAAACTGATGAAATTTGGGGCCACCGAGTTTAAAGGCACTGTGGATCCACTGGAGGCAGAACAGTTGTTGGAAAGAATGGAACGAGTTTTCAGAAAGCTGCAGTGTACGGAAGAGATGAAGTTCGACTATTCTGTTTCATTGTTACAAGGGGATGCGTATGAATGGTGAAAGACCATCCCCCACTGCCTGGTTGAGCTGCCTGTGCTGACATGGACAGACTTCCTGAGGGAATTCAGGCAGAAATGGGTCCCCGATGCATATGTGGATATAAAGTTACAAGAATTCCTGAGTTTGAAACAAGGGGACAGAACCATAGCAGAATATGAGAGAGACTTCTCAAGGCTAAGCCACTATGCTGGAAGCTTAGTCTCCACCCCCAGAGACAGATGTAAGAGGTTTGAGTCCGGGTTAAGGCCGAATTTGAGAATGCAAGTAGTGGATTTCAGACATCAGAATTTTGCTGAATTGATCTCACAGGCCCTAAAACTAGAAAGGATAGAATCAAAAGGGGCAGTAAAGAAGGGTATACAAGAAAAAGAGAAAACTGAAAAGACTACTGGGCAAGCATCAGAGAGTGGTTCTGGAAAGAGGAAACAATTTGGGGGATCCAGCTCCCGTAGATCTGGCAGAGGCAGATTTTCTGGCCAAAGACCACCCCGATCTGGTCAGCAGACCCAGCAAGCACCCCGAGGAGCTCTATCAGTCCGACAGTGTGAAACTTGTGGTAGAACTCATGGTGGGGTTTGTTTCAGAGCTACTGGTGCATGTTTTAACTGTGGAGGGAGCGGACATTTCGCTAAGGATTGCACTAGTCTGTGCCGGTCTGGATCTTTCACTACATCTGAAGGATCAGCCCAAGTCTCTGCACCTAGAGGGTCACAATCAGCTGCTAGAGGTAGAGGCAGAGGTAGGGGTCCTGGTAACACTCCTGGAAGTCAAAGCACTGTTAACCAGCCAGTACCCAGTAGCGCACCAGTCAGAGTGTATACCATGCGTCAGAGGGAGGAGGCTGAAACATCAGATGTTGTAGCTGGTAATTTTTCCATCCTTGGCCAAGATGTACATGTGTTGTTTGATCCTGGCTCCACACATTCGTATTAGTGCTAGTGTGATGTATTCTACTACTATTCAGTGTGTACCAATGGACTATGATGTGCTAGTAACTAGTCCATTAGGCCAGGAGGTCAGGGTAAATAGGCTATATAGAGACTGTCCTTTGGTGATCCAAGGGCACACTTTTCTGTCTGATTTAATTGAAATGCCCTTCAGAGATTATGACATTATCTTGGGCATGGATTGGTTAGCCAGGCATCATGCGATGATTGATCAGAGATCAAGATCACTTTTGGTCTTCCTCAGTATGGTGATGTAGTAATACATGGGGAGAGACAGTTATTACCTTCAAACATCATTTTAGCTGCACTGGCTAGGAAAATGATTAGGAAAGGGTGTGAAGCGTACTTGGTACATGTGATAGACACCCAAGTGGGGAGTTCAGCACTGAGGGGCATTCCTACTGTATCTGACTTTCTGGATGTGTTTCCTGATGAATTGCCAGGATTACCTCCAGAAAGAGAAGTGCAGTTTGAAATTGATGTTATGCCTGGTGTGGACCCAATCTCCATAACGCGATACAGAATGGCACCAACAGAACTAAAGGAATTGAAAGTACAGTTGCAAGAGTTGCTTGATAAGGGCTTCATCCGCCCTAGTGTGTCACCTTGGGGAGCGCCAGTATTGTTTGTAAAGAAGAAGGATGGCACTATCCGGTTATGCATTGACTATCAGCAGTTGAATAAGGTGACAATAAAGAACAGATACCCATTGCCTCGCATTGATGACTTATTTGATCAGTTGAGAGGTGTAGCTGTGTTCTCCAAAATTGACCTAAGGTCAGGCTATTATCAACTGAAAGCACAAGAGCAGAGTATTTCTAAAACTGCCTTCAGAACCCGCTATGGCCATTATGAACTCTTAGTCATGCCATTCGGGTTAACTAATGCTCCGGCTGCTTTTATGGATCTGATGAACACTATCTTCAGGCCATACCTCGACCAGTTTGTTGTGGTATTTATTGATGATATATTAGTCTATTCGAGGAATGTAGAAGAGCATGATAGACATCTGCAGATTGTACTACAGACTTTGAGGGAGAAACAGCTATACGCCAAATTGTCGAAATGTGAATTTTGGCTGAAGGAGATATCCTTTTTGGGGCACATAGTATCAGCAGAGGGTATTAAGGTAGATCCTAGCAAGATTGAAGCTGTCCCACTGGAAGCCACCCAAATGTCACGTAGATTCACAGTTTCAAGTTAATGGATACTACCGACGATTTGTGAAGGGATTCTCCATGTTGGCATCTCCATTGACTAAGCTGCTTAGAAAGGATGTGAAATTTCAGTGGACGGACAAATGCCAGCAAAGTTTTGATGAATTGAAAAGATGTTTGACAGAGGCTCCAGCCCTGACTTAACCTACTCCGGGTAAAGAGTACACAGTTTATAGCGATGCTTCTCACAATGGGTTAGGTTGTGTGTTGATGCAAGATCGAAATGTTATTGCCTATGCATCACGCCAGCTAAAACCGCATGAGAGGAATTATCCGACACATGACTTGGAGCTTGCAGCCATTGTGTTTACTCTTAAGATTTGGAGACATTATTTGTATGGGGAGAAGTGTTACATCTATACAGATCATAAGAGTTTGAAATATTTGGGCACCCAAAAAGAGCTTAATTTGAGACAGAAGAGGTGGTTAGAGTTGATAAAAGACTATGATTGTCTGATAGACTATCAGCCAGGGAAAGCTAATGTTGTGGCTGACGCCTTAAGTCGCAAGACTATGGCAAGTCTACAGGTTACTCTTTTGTCTTTGGTACATGAGTTGAGATCATTACATGCCAGTTTAGAGATTAACGATGAGGGGCAGACAATAGTTACATGGCATGTACAGCTAGTGTTAATTGATCAGATGAGAATGGCTGCTCAGAATGATGAAAGGTATCAGAAGCTGTTGGAAGAAGTCCAGCAGGGCAAGAAACCAGAGTTCTCAATCAGAGATGATGGTTTACTGCTACACCAGGGCAGAATGTGTGTTCTTAATGATGTTGATTTGAGGCAGATTATTTTGAAGGAAGCACATGAGTCTCCTTTTGCCATGCACCCTAGTGGTACAAAAATGTATAGAGGGCTAAAGGAGCATTACTGGTGGATGGGTTTAAAAAGAGATGTGGCAGAGTTTGTATCCAAATGCCTAAAGGACTTAAGCTTTGAGAAAATGACCAAAACCAACAAATTTAATGACCAAAATGTGGTATGTGGGTGAAGTTGGAGTTCCCATACCTATTAAGCCTTAAAAAGTCAACAATTTGACTTGAATAGTGTAGTGAATAGTAACTCGAAACACAAAAACTTCGAGAACGTCGAATTTAACGCAATAGAGCTAGTAAAAAAAATGAAGTGAAATTTATTTTTGGATTTATGCTAAGTTATGGTATTGAAACACTGTGAAATTGTGTGTTTCAGCTGAAAAAGACTTAGAAGCTCTGAGAGGCTGAGTCAAGGCCTAGAGGCGATTCACGTCAGGTTTGTGCACAATAATACTTGTTTAAATATTTTAATCTCAAAAATTTGACTTCTTTGATTAATTATGTACTGTGTTGCCATTTTATAATCGTAAATGTGACTTTGGAAATTGATCAAATTTCTCATAAATTGTTTGAATAAATTGTTTTGAATTGATTTTATGTTCACACTTAGCATGACAGTATCACATTATTCCTCCTCCATTTATGGGGTTGAGATCGTTTATTTTCCTCCCTCTCTGGCTTGCCAGTTGAGGTTGAGATCGGATGAGTACTCATTAGCTAGCTAGCCACCTCCCTCATTGATTTCGATTAGTGAGGTTGTATATTGCTTTGTCGTGGTGTAAAACACGGCATTGATCGGAAATTTTGTGTCATGGCTTAAGTTGTGTATGATTTTAGCAACACTGTGTTTAATAAATTATTTGACTAAATGGAATTGTTATGAGCTTTGATATTTGTGAAATGTGATTGAAAAGTATTTAAATTGTGTTTCATCAATGAATGATTTATGTATTGCATTTTAAATTTTTATTGTGCACCACTGAGTATTTTATACTCAGCGATAGCTTATTTTGCTGTCGCAGATAAGAGCAAGGAGAAGGCAGCAGAGTGAGCTGCTATTGAATTGTGAACCACGCTGATCATTTTGTACGGGTATTATTTTATACCCTTGTAGTTAATTTTGATGTAAATATAGTAAAGTTGTATGTATCAATGAAAGTTGAACAGTTGTAAATAATTTGTAATAATATTATTTTTAGATTTTCTTCTGTAAATTAATATTTGTACATATGAATTTCATATTTTATGCTTGTGAATGGAGATATTAAAAATTTGAGATGATGAATTTTGATTGGATTTGTGGAATTACTTTGAATTGAGTTGTTTTGAGAATTATTGGAGGTTGGGAGTTGTGAAATATTTTTTGGGAGTGTTTTTCTCAGGTATTTGAAGAATGGTTTTCTCCAAAAATAAACGGAACTCTGTCAAAATTTTTATAAAATTTGCGGCAAAATTAAAATGGAAAAATTATTTTACTAGTATTTAAGCTTTGAATAAATGGTTTTTAATTTCCACCAAAATGCTCACCACTTCCAAAATGTAAAAAAATTGTTGTAAAATCCCTTGTAGGGTACTTAATGAGTTATTGGTAGGTGAAGTTCGGTAGTTCATTAAGTATTCTATGGGATCATGTTATGCCTTACAGAGGGGTAAGGTGTGACACCTAAACCGTGCTTTGCTCCTCACGAGCACTTAAAGATGATTTAGGCTGGACCTTCTAGCGGTGCTACTACCCAATCTAACCCCCAGCCAGTCACTGCCACAAAGCTCTCCCCACATGAGCAAGAAGTTGACTTTATAACCCAAAGTGGGAGGTGTTACGGGAATGAGAAAAAGGAAAAGAAGAAAGGGAAAGTAAAAATGGGAGAGCCACGAGAAAATATAGAAGAGGAGGAGAGAAGAGAACCTGTCGGATCAAACGAAGAGGAGGAGCTGTTGCTTCAAATAATGAAGCAAAGTGAATACGACGTTGTTGAACAGTTAAGAAAAACACCCGCTCGAATTTCACTATTGTTGCTAATTCTGAGCTCTGAGGTGCACTGTCAAGCCCTACAAAAAATTCTGGATCAGGCTTTTGTAAACCCCGACATCACACCGGGGCAGTTCGAGAAGATAGTAGGACAAATTCAGGCATCTAGTTTTATCACTTTCTCAGAAGAAGAGATAGACCCTGCAGGCTTAACGCACACTAAGGCTCTGCATATGACGGTGAAATATAAAGGTTACATAGTGGCCAAGGTCTTTATTGATAATGGATCCGCGCTCAACGTACTGGTTAATGCTACCTTAGCTAGGCTACCGGTTGACCATTCAAATATACGTCAAAGTGCTATGGTGGTAAGAGCCTTTGACGGTACAAGAAGAGAAGTGCTGGGAAACATTGATTTGCCCCTCCAAATTGGCGCATGCACCTTCAACGTCACATTCCAAGTGATGAACATTGAACCTGCGTACACTATGTTGCTGGGGAGGCCTTGGATCCATTCAGCGAATGCCGTTCCTTCGAATTTGCACCAGAAGATTAAATACATCATAGACGGCAAAATCATCACTATAAAAGGGGAGGAAGCCATACTAGTCACCAAGCCACAATCACTTCCTTATGTGGAAGCTGCTGAGGAGTCATTGGAAAGCTCTTTCCAGGCTCTCAAATTACAAGAAAATATCTCAAGAAATGAAGGGGCTATGGCTATAGTAGCCAAGGTGATGTTGAGGAATGGGTATGAAGAGGGCAAAGGGTTAGGCGCCGCATTGCAAGGGATTGTCGAGCCTATACCGGCTATCCAGAAGGTTGGTCATTGCGGCTTGGGTTATGAGGAAGACGCCCTCATGGATGGACGATTCTGGATGAGGAGTATGCTTCGGGATCAAAGGTTTGATCAGAAAATCGGGAAAATGAAAGTGGTCCCAAGAATCACAGAGGTCTTCACCAAACCGGTTATTGAAAACCCGGCAGAAATCGAAGAATCACCCGATGAACCATCCATTGATGTCATCCATCTCGATTCCTTGTATGAAGCTCTAGTCTCGCCAATGGCTAAAGGGCAAGAACTAGACAACTGGACAACAGAGGACATCCCTGTACTCAATCTCGAGACCATTCATCAAATAACACCTAATAATTCAATAGACTCAGAAATTCCTCTGGTTAATTTTGAAATCCCCATAACCGCCATTGCTTCAAGAAATTCTGAGGTGGAGTTTGCGAAAGAAAGGGATGAAAGGGATGAACCTTCCCTAGTGCCTTGTGGCGACAAAACGCACACCATAAACTTAGGCACGGAAGAAGTAAAAAGGGAACTTAAGGTTGTGGAGAGTAAAGAATTAGAATATATAATCAGTTTGCTCAAATAATTCCTAGACGTGTTTTCATGGAGCTATGATAATATGATTGGTCTGAACCCTCATATAGTGACGCACAAAATTCCCCTAATCCCGGGGACAATCCCTGTAAAGCAGAAATTAAGAAGAATGAACCCTGACACACTACTCAAGGTTAGGGATGAAGTCAAGAAGCAATATGATGCTGGGTTTCTGGAAGTGGTCAAATATCCTTAATGGATAGCTAACGTTGTCCCGGTGATGAAAAAGGACGGGAGAGTCAGGGTGTGCGTTGATTACAGGGATCTTAATAAGGCGAGCCTAAAAGATGATTTCCCTCTCCCACACATAGATGTGTTAGTAGACAATTCCGCGGGATTAGGCAGGTGTTCATGTATCGATGTGGCATCTGGGTACAACCAAATCCCAATGGATGAGGAAGATAAGGAAAAAACTGCTTTTATCACTCAATGGGGGGTATTTTGTTACCGGGTCATGCCTTTTGGGTTGAAGAATGCCGGCGCCACCTACCAACGTGCTATGGTCACATTATTCCACGATATGATGCATAAAGAAGTGGAGGTATACGTGGATGATATGATCATCAAGTCCAGGGGAGGAGAAAGCCATACGCGGGTACTGAGGAGGGTATTCGAGAGACTCAGAAAATATCAGTTGAAACTGAACCCGGCCAAATGCATATTCAGGGCTCAATCTGGGAAGTTGTTGGGATTCATAATGAGTGAGAAGGGAATAGAAGTTGATCCAAACAAAGTTCGAGCTATTCAAGAGATGCCATCCCCAAAATCAGAAAGGGCGGTGCGCAGTTTCCTGAGGAAGTTGAACTATATATCGAGATTTATTTCCAATCTCACCGCTAAAGCTGAGCCTATTTTCAGACTACTCTGAAAGAACAACACCTCTCGATAGGATTCCTTTTGTCAACAGGCTTTTGAGAAGATTAAGCAGTACCTGTCAAACCTGCCAATATTGGTTCCCCCGGTGGTGGGAAGGCCATTGATTCTGTATATAGCAGTACAACAAAGCTCCATGGGATGTGTTTTGAGGTAGCATGATGATACCGGGCGAAAGGAGAGGGCCATTTATTACCTGAGTAAGAAATTCAACGATTGTGAATCAAGGTACTCTTTCCTAGAGAAAACTTGCTGCGCGTTAGCCTGGACAGCAAATCGCCTCAAACACTACATGTTAAACCATAAGACATGGCTCATCTCCAGGATGGATCCTATTAAGTACGTATTCGAAAGCCCATTCGTGCCAGGGAGGATAGCCAAATGGCAGGTCATACTCTCCCAATATGACATTGTCTATATGACCCGGAAAGCAGTGAAAGGTAGCGTAATCACCGATCTCCTGGCAGAGAACCCCATTCAAGATTATGAAGCCTTGGATTTTGAATTCCCTGATGAGTATGTTAACGAAGTGAAAAATTGAGGAAAAAGAATCCGATGATGTGTGGGAAATGTATTTTGACAGAGCTGTCAATTTGTCCGGTAATGGAATTGGAGCTGTGTTGGTATCCCCGGAAGGGAAACACCTCCCGATAGCTATCAAATTGAGGTTTGACTGCACCAACAACGTTGCAGAATACGAAGCTTGTGTGATGGGTCTACAGGCTGCCATCAAAATGAAAGTTAGGAAGTTGGAGGTATACGGAGACTCAGCCTTGATCATTTATCAAGTCAAGAGAGAATGGCAAACTAAGGATCCGAAGTTAATCCCATATCAGAAGTACTTACTGGAGCTAATTAAGAAATTCGAAGAAATTTCTTTCACTCACCTTAGTCGAGACAAGAATCAATTCGTAGATGCCTTAGCCACCCTGGCTATTATGGCTCAAATGGAAGAAGGGCAGATGACTTAGATATTAAAGATTAAAGCAAGGAGTGAGCTGGCATACTGTTTCATGATCGAGGAAGAACCTGATGGTAAACCTTGGTATCATGACATCTTGCTTTATATCAGAACCAAAGAGTTCCCCTCAGGGGCGAGCAAAAACGAAAAGAGGATGATTCGGAGATTAGCATTGGGATACTTCCCCAGTGGAGAAATTCTATACAAAAGAAGCTCCAACGATGAATTGTTGAGATGTGTGGATGCAAGAGAAGCGAAGAGAATCCTTTTCGAGACTCATGAGGGAAACTGTGCAACCCATGCCAATGGGCATATGATGGCTAAGCAAATCATGAGACGGGGATATTTTTGGACTACCATGGAAAAGGATTGCATCGAGTACTTTCGGAAGTGTCATAAGTGTCAGATCTACGCTGATCCGATAAATGTCCCGCCTCACCAATTATTCAACCTCGTCTCACCATGGCCTTTTGCAATGTGGGGCATCGATGTGATTGGTCCCATCAACCCCAAGGCATCCAATGGGCATAGATTTATCCTGGTAGCTATTGACTATTTTTCAAAATGGGTCGAAGCGACATCATATGCTCACATTACACAGAACACATCTCTCAAATTCCTCAAAAATAATATCATTTGCCGACACGGCCTCCTCAGTGAGATCGTCACTGACAACGCCAAGAATTTGAATGGTCCAATGGTTTAAAGTTTATGTGACCAATACAAGATTCGACATCTCAATTCTTCACCATATCGTCCCCAGATGAATGGAGTGGTAGAAGCCGCAAACAAAAATCTCAAGAGAATAATCTGAAAAATGACAGTCACCTATAGGGATTGGCATGATATGCTTCCCTACGCCCTTCACGCATACCGGATTTCTGTAAGGACATCAACTGGGGCAACCCCATACTCACTAGTTTACGGGATGGAAGCTGTACTACCTATCGAGGTAGAAATTCCTTCTCTAAGAATTCTGAAAGAATCAGGGATTGATGAGTCGGAATGGATCCAGTCAAGGTTAGACCAATTAAATTTGCTAGATGAGAAAAGGCTAGCGGCGGCATGTCATGGGCAGTAATACCAAAGAAGAATGGCCAGGGCATTTAACAAAGGTGTTCGCCCACGTGAATTTCAACTAGGGGACCTAGTCCTGAAGAAGGTGCTTCTAAATCAAAAAGATCCCCGGGGTAAATGGTCACCAACCTATGAGGACCTTATGTGGTTAAAAAAGCATTTTTTGGTGGGGCCTTGATCTTGACCCACATGGACGGTGAAGAATTTCCAAGACCTGTGAATGCTGACACTGTCAAAAGGTATTAAAAAAAAAAAAGGGGTGAGAAAGGAGGCGAAAACCTAGAAGGACGCTTCCTGTAAAATGAGTGAAGGGTGAAAACCTGAAAAGGCACTCTGAAAAAGGAAAGAAAAAAACAAAAAGAAAAGAAAAGAAAATCTGAGGGCGAAAACTCGAAAGGGCGTCCTTAGAACCAGAAAATGGAGGAATAAGGAGGGGAACATGGGACTAGGAACGGAAATAAACCATCACAGCATGAATCTTCGTCAACAGAATACTTGAAATAATGGCAGTTAAGTGACTTCAGAATCAACTACAAGGAATCTGTAAGATCTATCCCTGTACCCTTTTTCTTCGAAACTATAGTTCTATCTCTCAAGCTATAATAAAGTCATCCTTTCATTCTGATCTATCTTCTTCGCACGCTTGCATTTTAATTTATCTCTTTGCTCTATCTTTCCCGTATACCCACGCTCTAATACTATCTTTTCCTACCTCTTTATTTTATGCGTTATTAATCTGTTAAAATTTTGTCATAAGATTAGGATTTGGATATTGGTAACCTTAAGTACTTTGCTGCGAGATTTACAGGGATTTTTTCTTAAAAAAAAAAAAAAAAAAAAAAAACTAGAGGCAAAAACCTGAGAGGGCGCTTCTAGTCAGATGGGCAAAAGGGAAAGTGAAAACCCGTAAGGGCGCTTTTCGCAAGCTGAGAAATTCAAGAGTCCTGGGAAGTGAGCAAGGAATGGAAATTCACGGGTTAAGTCTTGCAACTCGTCTTCCCTTAATCATTCGTTTTGAGGATCCAGTTAAGTACACTTCATCGCGGAAGAACAACTCATGTCAGACCAGCCTTGCTTTGTAAGTTGATTTTAATTTTTCTGCATTTAAATTTCCTGTTATCAATCTCTGGTTCCTTGATCTAAGTTGATTTTAATTTCTCTGCATTTAAATTTCCTGTTGTCAACCTCTGGTTCCTTGATCTAAGTTGATTTTAATTTTTCTGCATTTAAATTTCCTGTTATCAACCTATGGTTCCTTGATATAAGTTGACTTTAATTTTTCTGCATTTAAATTTCCTGTTATCAAACCTTGGTTCCTTGATCTAAGTTGACTTTAATTTTTCTGCATTTAAATTTCCTGTTATCAACCTCTGGTTCCTTGATCTAAGTTGACTTTAATTTTTCTGCATTTAAATTTCCTGTTATCAACCTCTGGTTCCTTGATCTAAGTTGACTTTAATTTTTCAGCATTTTAAATTTCCTGTTATCAACCTCTGGTTCCTTGATATAAGTTGATTTTAATTTTTCTGCATTTAAATTTCCTGTTATCAACCTCTGGTTCCTTGATCTAAGTTGATCTTGATTTTTCAGCATTTAAATTTCTGTTACCGACCTCAGCGTCACCGATCTAAACAGGTTTTAGTTTCCTAACTTTAATTTTGAGTTTCAAGTTTTAATCGTCCAAAATATGGGTCTGAATCTTTACATAATTCCTACATAGGAAATTTTTCCCTTCAATAGAAATTATGTAAAGAGGGGCAGCTGTCGACACCATATTTTGGCCGACCCCCCGGAAACCAATAGGCTTCGAAGTCGATCTCCAGCATCAAGTCTCCGGTCATTTCCGATCTCTCTTTGCCAGTTAATCACATTTCCGATCCCTCTTCAAAAGGAATTGACCTAATACTTAGTCTCCATGACATTCAAATCCTTACCGATCTCTCAAATCAATTACTAAGTCTCTTTGCCAGTTAATCACACATTCGATCTCTTGTCAAATGAAATTGAACCAACATTAGGTCTTCATGACATCCGATTCTCCTTTCATAAATATTATAGATAGTGGTTCAATAAAGTTAAGGTTTTAATCCGGCTTAATGGTGTTTCCGATCCCAAGTGTTTAATTTCCAATTTTAATAATCTTAAGTCCCGCCCAGTGTTTATTATCGGCTTAAGCTGACCTCATTGTTACAATGTTCTTCCGACCCCTCAGAATTAATAACCGCTTTTAAGTTTAATGACATGGTCAAACACTCAAGCACTTGTACAACCTAGATAATTTCCGATCTCATTGGACAAAAAGAAACTTCATTGCATTTCAAATCAAAAAAATACAAGTCATTCGGCCGGAGGATCACCTCCAGCCTGTTCTACATTTTGATCACTCTCTCTCTATCCCCCAGCTTCCTCCTCGCTCTCCTCGTCTTCTTGGGGGGCCAGATCCGCCATCCAGGAGAAGTCCTCTTTAGGATAACGCCTTCTAAGCTTGGCTAAAAGGTCCCCGTGGGCATGCATGTAAGCGCCGGCCTCCCGAGTCAATGCCTCTTCTTCTTTTGCTTTGAGTTCTTCAGTAAGGCAAGCGACCTCGGTGGTTAGGAGTGCCCGAGCTTCCTCAAGGGCTTAAGCCTGCTCGGCTAGTTTATCCTCGTAGAATTTCATCCGCCCCTCAATTTCAGATATGTAGTTCTGAGCAGACAAAAGTTGAGATCAGAGGGAAGCAGCTTCCTGACCTACCTTCTCGACCTCCTGCCTCAAGCGGTGAGCCTTCTCCCGAACAATGTGTTGGTTCACCAAATTATCCACGCTCATGCTCATAGTTTGGGTCAGGATATCATCGAGATTGTTCGGAGTTAGCCTATCCTGATCCTCCCGAAGGTAGATGGAGGCCCCTAAAACCTTAGCCAAACCCGGATTCTCCCGAACAGTTCGGTTCTTCTCCAGGGAATGGATCAATACTTGAGCGCCGCGGGAAAGGGTCCTCATAGTAGGTTGGGACGGACCCCCTTCTGCACTCGGAGCAACTGGTGGAGTTGGAGGCGGCTCTTCTTGTTGGGAAGGAGACCGGATCACTTCTACCTAAGGGATCGGTCCCGAAAGTTGAGACGAGCCTCCTTGCATCTCCCCGGGATCATGCCTGGGTGTCTGAAGCAGCTCGGAACGCTTCATCTCCCGCACTTTCTGAGAGAGTTCCCTCTTATGCTTACGGCTCTCTTTAGAAGCCTCGCTGCCCGCCATACCTGCACAGAGAAAAGTCAGTGAGTTCGCTAAGGTTCAAAGATCAGAGATATAGAAAGTACCGAGGCCAAGGTCAGAGAGCTGGAGCCCACGATCTTCACCGGTAATTAATTGCATCGTCCAATGATGCAGTTCGGCCATCACTGCGTCTAAATAGGAGAACTTCTGAGTGGCCGCCTGGTCTTTCAACTCCATCACTATTAGGCCCTCTCCCCTATTTAGGGCGATGTGCTTCGGAAGTGGTGGGACCAGATACTGCCAGCTTCGCGGAAAACCTTCGAAACCGTTCAGAATCTTGCTCCTCAATATGAAAAAGCGGTTTTTCTAGTTCTTCAGTGAGGAAGGCAGATCGGTGAAAAGCCCACAGCGTGGTTTCACCTGAAAGAACCAGTACCCGTCATCCTTTCGACGAGTGAGCCTATGCAGTTCGGCGAACACCTTTACTATGGGATCGATCCCTTTGGCTCGGCAGAGGCCTCTGAAGGCTACCAAGATCTGCCAGGAGTTTGGATGTACTTGAGCCACTGATACATGGTGAAATTTCAAAACGTCTTTAAAGAAGTTATCAAGAGGAAACCACAGCCCGGCTTTCAATTGCTCTTCGTATACCATGATCATATCGCCTTCCTCGAAGAAGTGATCGGCTCGGAGATCGCTATGGCACCTGATGAGTTCATAGGAATCGGTCCGGATGTTGTATTCTTGGCTGAACGACTGTAGATTGGCTGCCTGAAGGATGGATGGTAACTCATCCGCGGGAAGGTTTTCCCTCCCTGAGGAATGTGTTCGTCTCGAGGGTGCCGCTTGACTATGGGTCGGAACGGAGGATGAAGGAGGTTCAGGTCGCTTACTCGGTCCGACCACCTCAACTTCGTCTGACGACCATGAGACGTGAACAGAAGGAGGGCTTGCAGCTCTCTGACCCTCGGCACCGTTCATTTTCAAAGAAAAGAGAGAATTTAAACTAAGAAAAAGATTAAAACCTTTATCGGAGTGTGATCGGTGTCGGAAGAACTTGAAGAACACGAGAGAATTTTGGAATCACTCGCGAGAGGCTGAAAATGACATAAGGGAGCAACTGGCCGACTGACCCCCTATTTATACCCGGCTGAGCATTTAATGCTCACGGTGTCCCAAGCAGAGCATCGGTTGGATTCGCCAGCCTTTTCTGACACGTCTCACGAATATTCCAGAAACTCTAATTTTTTTTAAAAGAGATCGGCTAGTTAAAGATCGACAGATTAAGCGGGATGTTTAAAATTACAGATCGGCTAAGGGTTGTCCAGTTAGGAATTGGATCGGATAAATACATCAGAGATCGAAAAATAACCAATGCAATAATAATAAAATGACAATTGTTAAAATAAAATTCCATTTCCAAAAAAGTCAGATTACATCATTTCGGCGATCTCAAGAGATCGAACTACATTTCCAAAAGGGTCAGATTACATCATTTGGGAGATCTCAAGAGATCGGACTACTTTCAAAAGGTCAGAATACATCATGAAGCGATCTCTAGAAATCAGCGGAACATCCTATCTAATAAGGACCTATGTTAAAGCCTAGTCTTGTGGCTGAATCAAAAGACGTGTCCGATCAGAAAGCCAGACGTAGGCAGCGGATAGATGTACAGCTCAGTTGGAGTGACTGTGACTCTCATGAGGATGGAGAGTCATCTTTACTATCATCGACTAGAACTGAGTTGTAGTCGGGACGCCCAATGTGGTGAGGAGCCAAATGAACTTCAAGGGATGGTCACCGATGTTAAGAGGAATATTAGCAGTCTTCTCGCCCAAAATCAGTTCGCCGATTATATCGGTCGAACGACTCGAGATCGATACGATCGAGATCCTCGATCTAGGTTGGTAAATTAGTCCGGTTCTCTCACTGTCATCAAATGAGGTTATCATAATTCTCCGATCACCGGGATCGTAAATTTTCAGTTGAGGAACAAAAAGGACAATCGGGAAAAGATCAAAAGCGGTCACCATGATCAGAACTGTTGTCGGAGTGGCTAGAACAAGAAAAGTGGGAGGAAAAGAGGAAAAATGAAATGTGAAAGGATTCCCCATCGGGGGTATATATAGAGAAGGTCTGAGCATTTATTGCTAGCAGAAAACGAAGCGGACGCCTCAGAAACTGAAGGAATAAATGCCTTGACTGGATAGACCTGGAAGACTCTAGAATAAGAGAGATTTAGGGAGGGGCCCGGCATAAGAGATCGGAAAAAGAGCTTACTGGAAAGATCGGAAAGGGGGGGGGGGGGAGATCGGAATACAAAGAGAATAAGACAACTTCCAATAACCGTCGTCAGAATCAGAGCCGAGGTAATTAAAGCGTTGCATATGAGATCTCCACCGCACCCCTCATTTACAGAAACGCCCACATTTCTGATAGGTGCCAGAGTACGTCATGACAGTCCTGTACATCCCAATCTCCACCGTTGATCTTACTTGTAAGGACGAGCCCGGAGTCCTTGGATCAAAGCAGAAGACGACAAGAACGGCGCCTTTTATTCCCAACCTTCGGATCGCCCTATACAAGAAACTTGGGACCGTCAGATTAGAAGAGAAAAAGGATGGATATCCTGAAAAAGGATCTCAGCCATTCATTTTGATTCCTTTTAACTCCCGAGCATCAGATTATGTCCTTTAAAATCCAAACCTTCCATCTCCCTCAAAGAAAATCCTAACCCTTCATCAGGGGTACCCGGTCCCTATAAATACCTGCATGAAAACTGTTCTGGGGGACAAAAAAAAAGGGTGGTGATTATAGTGGAAAGGCTCTGAAAATTGATTCAGTTGTGCTACTCTGCTATTTTTTTTTAGAAGGACTTCAGAAACCAGTTTTCTAAAGTATCTTCTTCGAAGAAGTGTTGGACACTGGAATTCTTGATTTTCAGTTTGTTCATTGCTCTGTAATACCCTTCCTCGTTTCGGTTCTGTTTTCATCACTTTTATATCCACTTTCATTTTCTAAGATCAGTTTTATTTGTTGTCATTCCGCCCCGCTTACATTCTAACTTGGTATTCCTCACATTAATTCCCGGACTATTGGCACGCAACTCTGCAAACATTCCTGGCTCCATAGCTAGTTTAATAGGTTCAACTTCCTACAGGTGAGTGTCTGAACCGTTGTCTTATCCAGTATTTGCTTTTATTTTCCTTTTTATTTATGCTCGTAGTTTTCGTTAAAGTTTATCTTGTGACAGAAGGTCCCACGTAGGTGGTTATTCTCATGAGTTTATCTTTTGGTATGACAGTCCGTGTTATTTATTTATTCTTGGTCTTTCATTATTTCCTGATGTACGTGTTCTAGTTACGGGTAACGTATAGGTGGTTTGATAAAATGATTGGTAGCAGTATCTTAATATAAGAGTTTCCTTTTTAGTAAACGTTCGGATAACAAATCAGAGAATCACGAAGACGAGCCATTAGACTAATTCAAGATGACAATTGGGTAAGGAGGGGGTCGGAATAAAATTGAATTTCCGACTAGCAAATGAAATAGAATAAATGTTGCCAGCCGAGAGGTACTGGTAATGGGATTATGTAGGAGGTCGGTAAAATTCAGTTTAGTTCTCCCTATCTAGTCACGAGGTATTGTTGAGTTAAAAGAAGCCTTATTTGGGTCCCCTGCATCTTCAAATGCCAGAATCCTTAGTCTTAGGCTCTTATAATGTGTAGCTGTAATCAAATTAAAAGAGGTCGGAAAAGTCCTTATCTGGCCCTCGTTCAAATGAAAGAGATCAGAGGAGAGTTCTTATCCGATCTCCAATCCAAAATTTTAAAACAAATTTAAAGAGATCGAAAGGGAGTTCTTATCCGATCTCCAATCTAAGATTTTAATAAATATTTAAAAGAGGTTGGAGGAGAGTTCTTATCCGATTCTCAATCCAAAGATTTTAATAAATATTTAAAAGAATCGGAGGAGAGTTCTTATCCGATTCTCAATCAAAATTTTTAATGAATATCTAAAAGAGATCGGAGAAGAGTTCTTATCCGATCTCCAATTGAAATTTTAATGAACATCTAAAAGAGATCGGAGGAGAGTTCTTATCCGATTCTCAAATCGAAATTTAACAAATAATCCCATAAATAAAAACCGCCACACAAAATCAATTCACCAAGGTTGTCCCATTTACTTGTGTATCTGGGTAATCCGAATTAGTGAAAAAACAAATATTCCCTTTTATCAAAACGATTAACATATCCATTCGAACCTCCCTAACTATCGATTTTAATTTATAAAAGTGTAAGGTTAAATCTACTTACCCTCATTGAGGGACGAGGTGGGGTGCCTAACACCTTCCCCACCCGTTTACAGACCCTGAACCTAGAATCTCTGTCTTTGAAGTGGTTTCATTTTAATTTGCACTTCACAAATGGTTTTCTTTAATTTCCTTCAAAATTAAAGTGGCGACTCCTCACTCTTTCCCACTTCGGTGAGGGTTCGTTCAGGCGACCGCAAAAATACCTTGCGACAACAGTGATAAAAGTAGTAATGTTGGATTTTCAAAGAAAGCTATAAAACAAGTTGAAAATTGAAGTTCAACATTCCATTGATGAAAGTTGAATAAAATTTTAACAACTTTTGGAAATTTGACCGGTTATGCTAAGATTCAAAAGATTAGATAAAATTATCAAAACGTAATAAGGTTTGATTTTTTTTTAGTCGTAGACTATTCTTATAATAGATATTTTTTAAAACACCATAAATAGCAATATCATTTCAAATTGAAAATATTAGCAAGTAGTACATCTCTAAAAAGAAAAAAAATTAATATTGATCGACTAGCAGAGTGAGAGACTACCTAGGACTAGGAGCCATTTCAGTGTCGATTTCCAAGGACCTCGTTTCAAGTGAATTGATTGATCTCATACTTCCTCTATCCATCCTCTGAGATCCAACAACAGGTGTTAGTATAGCTAAACATTCCTTTAGTTCACCTACTACATCACTCATGTCTGGCCGTCGAATTGCTGTATCCAGCACACATGACAAGGCTATCTCCACCGCTTTCCAAGCAGAATTTGTGTCAAAGTTTCCTTGTAGCCTGGGATCAACAATGCTTCCAATATCACCATTTTCAATTATTGGTGTAACCCACTGTTGTATTCCAATGATTTCTTCATCGACGTCTCTTTTTAGGGCAGGCTGACCAGTTATCAGCTCAAGTAGAATGATCCCAAAGCTGTGTACATCACTTTTCTTATTAAAGATTCCTGATGCATAAGCCCTATTTGAAAAATGAAAGTAACTGGATATCAGTAGACCATTAGCTAAAAAAGTTAGAGATCATTAGAATAAATGTACAACTGAACACCTACTCAGGATCCAGGTAACCGAATGTGCCTGCAGGACGAGTTGTTATATGTGAAACACTTTCATTTGCGAAAGCTCTTGATAGCCCAAAATCAGCTATCTTTGCTTGCAATTTTTCATTTAATAAGATGTTGGAAGTCTTTAAATCCCTGTGGATTATAGGTGGCTTGCAACCATTATGTAGATACTCCAATCCTGCAAATCCATTTAGACATTGGTTAACATAAAGGTGAAAGAAATTATCAATGAAGGGGAAAATTAAAGAATGTGTATTGGATCAGCTAGAGAACCCTGTGCTGCATCTGCTGCAATATGTAGTCTCTCATCCCAATTTAAAGTACTTCCACTTGACTCTGCAATGAAAATATATGCCAATCTTCTATTTTAGTTGGTGTATTTGAGGAAATGGTGTATATAGTCAAACAGATAACGTGATATAGGGTTTTTATAGTAGTTACCTGATAAATGCTCTCGCAAATTTCCATTAACCATGTACTCATAAATCAGTGCCTTATTATGATGGTCATCACAGTAGCCAATTAGAGAAACCAAGTTCCTGTGATGAACAATCATCAAGAGTTGTGCCTGCATTTCAAATTGCTAATCCATTTTAGCTAATATTGGTATATATATATATATTGAAGTTATGGTTCAATGAAAGAATAAATAATTCAAATTAACATAGAATTTGCAGAATCTGACCTCAGCTTGAAATTCCTCATAGCCTTGCCTTGAATATTGAGAGAGCAATTTGACAGCAACTTGAGTGTTATCTTTCAGAGCCCCAAAGTAAACTTTTCCAAACCCTCCTTCTCCAATGATGGTTTTAAAGTTGTCAGTAATACTAACAATCTCTGAATAACTAAAGGACCGATTCTTTGAAATTACTCGTCCTTCCTTCTCAGATTGTGATGTTGCTGGGAAAGCATTAAAATAGATGGAGTTCGACAGATAAAAATGGAGAGAAAGGAAAAATAGTTGTAAAATCATCCTTGCAGCAATGAATTGATCATGTTTGTAAATGAAAAATTACCTTTTTGTCTTTTCATTCTCCAAAAGACAAATATACTGCTGAGGAAGAGAAGCACCATAATTGTTGTAACAGATGCAACAACCGGAAGAAGAAAATTTTGCTTCTTTTTCTCACAGGAATCTGTCTGGCAAAGTTGTGGATTTCCGTTCAAACTGCCATTAAGCATAACAATATCAATATCTTAGTGGTCAATTATCATATGATTGACGATGATGTGATTAGATATATTGCTTCCAAAACATTAATGGACTCACTGCCATGTATGCCTAAGCACAAAGAGAAACTGTTCACTTTTTATGCTGGAAATTGGAAAGAGGCAAAAAGAAAACAAATGAAGTTGTAATTAAGATTGCTCAAACCTCATCTGCAATAGTCCATCGTTAGATTTTTGGACAAGAGACTGAGGAATTGAACCAGTAAGCCTATTTCCGGTTAAATTTCTGAAAAAAGAAGTATGGAGTAAATCACCTGTATACTCTAAACTGAAATTTCTCATGGCAATATCAAAGCTCATTAACTTACAGAACAGTTAAATTTGGCAGTTGTGCTAAAAATTCTGGAATTGTTCCAGTCAGTTGATTGCCTGATAAATCTCTAAACGAAAAAGAAATGGCTTGTTATTAGATGCCACAGAAGTATGCACATATAGACTTAATTGCATAAAAAGCATAATGTACATAAGCATGTAGTGATGAAACTTTTATCTTCATTGTAAGTAAAACAGTAGATGGTACTGGGCCAGCTGGTGTTTGTGGACAATGTAACTTAGAACCAAAAATTTATTACCAGTCAATTAATACTTACAAGGACTCTATCGCTTTGAGTTCAGAGAATGAGGAAGAAATCTTTCCTGTCAATTTACTTGCACTGAGGTTCCTGCTCATGATTTGCCCAGTTAGAGAAAGATATGGTGCCATTATCTAGGTAGGGTAATTCTTACTTATAACTAAATGTGAATTCAAAATACAAACACGTAGGATTCCATATATAATAGAAAAATATTAGATTAACTTATATTCAATTTTCAAATAACAACTACTGATTGAATTTTAATTTGTAAATATAAAAATTTGAATAATTAATTTTTTTTGTGCAAATGGCTTGAACTGTGACTTGAGACCTCAAGGTTCTTGAGACGGCTTCAGTACAACTGAAGCTCATTGGTTGAATAATTGATTTGCAATTGAACATTTGTACTAATTTAATGATAATCAAATAATTTTGATGTTTCAATTCCAATCATAATAAATAAATTATAAATTATTAAAAATCAATAAAAAAAATCTGAAAGCGCTAATTAACGAAAAATTGAAATTTACCATATGTATTTAAAATTTTTTATAAAAATGTTTGGAAGCTAGCCTTATCAGAATGATAATTTGAAAATGCACTCACAGAGAGATGACCCTTGGAGAATTGCTGTCATAGCTGCAGCTCAAACCCGTCCAAGTAATACCTCTTGGGAGACATGGGTCTCCTTGCCAGTCATCATCTTTATTAATGTTGTACGTTTGCCGGACGGCCATTATAGCGTCAACTAACGATCATTATTGGTGAGAAAAAGCAAAAGGTGAGAATCATGTAAAATTACAGAGCGTAAGAGAAATGCAGATTGAACGATCCTACCATCTGCTGGGTGTGTGGGTGAAACAGGGGGCGGCATTACATAGAAAATCTCCAAGGCGTTGAAGATAGGTGGAAGGACGGACCGTACAGTTGACTCCATGGAAATGAAAATATCTCCGACATTTCTTGATTTAATCGGTGGATAACAAATGGTGAGTGGCTTCAAGTATTGGAGGGTAATAGGTCCATAGTTGGCACCGTTAAGATTGACGGTGAATTCCCTTGTTGGTTTGCCCGGTGAAGTCTGTAAAATTTCGGCGAAGTGAAAGCAGGCATAGTATTCATTGTTAGAATTATCCGTATAGGGAAAGGAGTGATTAAATGATCTGAGGGGACTTGGTGGTTGGACTGCTGTTCTTAAAACTTCCATGGGTGTTTTAAGGGTGTTATTGCTGCTCTGGACGTCAATATTTGAGGTGGTGTTCAATGAAATAAAATTATCAGGGATAAATGTAGTCCAGAACCGATCATATACGTCATCCTTGTACCTGAAACCATTGTAATTATGTATTAATTTCTACATATAACGGTTCATAGTAAAAGAAAAAGGAAAAAAAAATTACCTGACGTTCCTATTGGTTGAGTTGCCAACGTCATATCGTCCCACTACATATAGGGATCTGGACTCGATTCTATAAATGGAATGGTTCATAAACCTCAGTTCCAATGCTGAAATGAAAGGGGTTCCATAGCCAGTATTTACGAGACACAAGTTAATAGCATCGGTTAAAGAAAAATAAATAATCTCATACAATGCATATTTTGAAGTTTGCACTGTCATCCAAAAATCAACCCCGATATACAAATCAAACCTTGGAGTCTGATTCTTCCCATATTTGAAGAACACTCTGATAAGGTAATTTTGATTTTTGCCTTGCTCAGGTCTCAATGTATAGCAATTCTTTCTACCTTTCGGAAAATACCTTGCACTCTGACATATGCGCCCAAAATAAGGATCCTCGTCATTGTTTCCGGAAGACACGTACTTGTTTTCTCCGGTGCTTATGAAATCTTTGTCAGACTTGTAAAATATTTCAGTTTGCTCGTCGAAATAATCTTCATCCACCCCACAATCAATGCTTATGAAACCTTAAAAGTTTTGGAAGAAAAAAAAAATTAAATATTCTACTTAATACATATAAAAAAATAGATTAAATTAGAAAGCTAACTCAAATGAGAGAATTGTTCAAATTTTTATATTTAGTACTCATATTCTGATATTATATAGAGAAAATGAATCCAACTTAACTCAATTTCAAAATTTAACTCAAAACTGTTAAGTTTTTATATTTAACACTCTTGTCTTATCTTATATTTATGTAGGATAACAATACATAAGATTGGATAAAAAAATTTTAATTATTTTCCTTAAAAAAATTTAAGTATTTTCTTAATAATATTAATTTTTTTTGGTAATGAAATTTCAATTTGATAAATCGAGACCCCAAATGAGGTTTGAAAGAAAAGAGAAACAGAAACAGCAAATTATACAAACCCATATCAGAAACTGCAAATTGCTATACGAACACTTAGCAACGGAATCAATTTGCCAACGTAAACCAATACAGAATTATCAACAAAGTTCAGCAAATAAGCAAAACATAATGAACAAGAAGAACGTAGAATATAAGCAGATGCAGTAAATTGTCCCTACCCGAGGTATTGGCGGCAAGCTTTCTTCTCTCTGCAAGAGCTGCTGCTAGTTTTAAGTTTCCTAAAGTAGCAGACAGCAGAACAAAGATTAGCAATTGTGCACGTCCATCCATTTCGCTCTAATTTCCTGAATTTTTTTTTTTTTAATTTTCACCTTTCAGAAGCTGAATGTTTTTTCTCTTCCTCTACTCTATTATGGCCCAGCTTTAATTTGCTTGTACTCACTTTATATAGAAGAAAATTCAAACACCCAACAGTAAAGTCCACCCTAGCCTCTACTGCTTGGTGCTCTGTAATTAATATATACAGGCGTGTATTTTCCGCACAATTTGAGGACTCATTCAATTTTTGTCTGGGTTAGAATTATAGTAAGGTATTCTTAGGTCAGTCATTGGAGCAAACTTGGAGAAGTGCTTTAAACATCTAATTATTTCAAGTTACAAGTCATTTGGTCTAATTGATTTTTGGATAGACTCAAATCGAGTTATTTTAAATTATGAATCGATTCAGATTGCTCATTGAGACACTGTATAAAAATAATTTTGAATTAATTTGATAATTTTTTAGTAAAAATTTTATTTTTAAATTTGGTTAATAAAATTTGCCTAAATATATCAATTTCAGAATGACTAAATTTAGGTTTATTCTCAATTTTTTAACTTATTCGATTTAAATCGTTTTCAAATTTTTACAGATTAAAATATACTACAGGTCGATTTTGAACCAAATGTATGAATTAGGTCATGGAGGGTGTTTGATTTAGCTATTTATTATTAACTTTTGATTTAAAATATATTTTTTAATTTATGAGTTAAATTAAAAATAAATAATTAGTTATTTCAAAAAATTACTTAAAATAACTTTTAAATAATTTAAATGTTTGGTTAAAAGATACTTAAAAATATTTTAATTTATTAAAATTACCAAAAATGATATGTAATTAAGTATTATAGTTGTTAAAATGAGAATAATGTTGATATTTTTAAAAATTATTAGGATAATATAGGCTTTTACTTGATTAAAGAGTAGTTTTAAAATAAGTAGATAAGTTATAAGTAATATATTTTTACTTATAATTTATAACTTATTTTAAATAATTTTTTTAACTTAAATATAAATCAAATTAAACGCTAATTTACTTATAGCTTTCTAATTAAATTTAATCAATTTATAAGTTAAATCAAGTACACTCATAATCTATTATCTCTGGTTAATTTCATTAATCTCTTTTAATTTTACACAATTGATATACATATTTTCTCTCTTACTCTCTATTATTAATCTATTAAGTTTTATTGGGTAAAATTATTTTGCATATTTGATGCATTTTGTTTATCACATTTACATTACATAAAATCTACATGTACATTTTATTTAATTAATATAAAAATAAGAATATATATATATATATTAAAGTTATTTTCAAAATTAAACAAATCTTGAAATCGGATGTAAGAATTAAATGGGAAAAAAATGCCTGATAACTAAAACAGCAGCATGCAAAGAGACTTTAAGGTCTTCGTCTTTGCATTAAATATGGGGAAGAACTAATAAGAAGTTACAGGTCGTTGGCTAGTTGCGGACAAATACAAGCAGCTGCTTGCACCCTTGCGGTTCTGTCAGTCCATGGTATCGACGGGAGTAGTTCAGAAGTCGATCGGCGTGTTTTTTAGCGTGTTGATTCAGCCTCTCTGATAGCTATTCACTAATTATTATTATTAAGTTTTTATATTTTAATAAAATTAATTATTTAATTTTTATATTTTAAAAAATATATTATTTAATTTTTATATTTTACTTTCTTTAAATTATTTAATCTCTATCAATATTTTTAGTCAATACTAATCAAATTACTATTTAATCCATCTATTTTAGTGAAATTAACTAGTTAGTCTCTATATTTTTAAAAAACATATTAGTTAGTCCATGTAATTTGACTCTACTAACTATTTAATCGTATAATTATTTTTTATATCTAAATTATCCTAATCCCACTCCCCTTATTTTTTTTTTCTCTTATCCTCCCTTATTTCTCCTTTTCTTCATTTTTTTCTCTTCTACATCCACACCCTTCTCCCTCTCATTCTCTCCTTATTTTTATCTGTTGATGAGAATGGTATAAACCGTCTATACAAAAATATTAATAAGTTTCTTTAAATTTCTAAATAATGAGGGAAAATTATTTTACAATAGAAAAAACACAAAATGATATCCAAGAAATTAAAAATTAAAAAAAAACGTAAATTTAAATTTAGTCTCTGCATAATAAAATTTTTATTTTTATCCAAGAATATATTTTTCAAAATATTATATTTTTCAAAATTTATAAACTAACTAATTTATTTCACTAAAATAGAGAGCCTAAATAATAGTATTTTTTTAAAATACATTATTAACTAATTAGTTTCTTTAAAATAAAGAGTCTAAATAATAGTTTGAATAGCATGAATAATAGAAAATTTAAAGGAGGGACTAAATAATTTAACGAAAGTAAGATATAAAAACTAAGTAGTTTATTTTTAAAATACAGACCAAATAATTAATTTCAGTAAAATACATAAACTAAGTAATAATTTTCCCAATTTTTAAAGGTGACAAGTTGAGAGAGTTCATATTAGCTTACGAATCAATCCCGTCGATTTTTAGATGAACTCAACTGGGATTATTTTGAATTGTGAATTGATTTAGGTTATTTGTCGACACTGAATAGAAATGATTTTAGATGAATTTGATAATTTTTTTTAGTCAAAATTAAGTCTTATCAATTTACTTTTTAGATCAAAATTCGGATTGAAACGAATTTGTTCAAATATATCAGTTTTGGATTGGCTCATATAATGAATTGTCATGTTGATCCTCAATTTTTTAAATCATCTAGTTCGAATAATTTCAAATTTTATGTAATGATGCAATTCATAGAAATTTCTTATGTGTATGAATTAGGGAGGGTAATAGATCAGGTTTTGGTAGGTATTTGATCCAACTAAATTCTAATAGGATGGATTTAAGTAATATATAACTGGGTATGAGACGGGTTTGGGTTTGAAGAATAATGCCCGTGACGGGTTCAGATTTTACAGGTTGAATATCCGTTATCCAAAATCATTTATATAAATACTTAATTAAATATAAAATATATATTTTTTATAATAATATTTATAAATTTTTATATTTTTTATTTTGTGCAAAATAGAATTTAAATATTTTATGAAATTATTAAATTTTTTAAAATGTATATTATTAATAACAAAAATTTTATGTAGATTATTAATTAAAATATATAGAATTAAACGGTTTCAGGCATTTTTCGGGTAATAATCGGGTTTGAAACTGGTTGGGATAGTTGAAAATAAATTTTAAACGGTTTTGGAATGGGTTTAGATTTTGATAATATTAATTGGGTTTGAGTTCAAGTAGGGTGATTTTTGCGGATACCCTACTTATTCCCATCCCTAATATGGACCTACTAAATAGATAACAAATGGGTCAGAAGTCTACCAGGATTTGTCTTGGTAAGAACCTTTCGATGCTTAAGTTAGAGTTAATGTAAGAGAATAATGTATTAAATTGAATTTGATTAGGAAAAATGAACTTACCTTCATATATGATATGATCTTTTATATAGGATACACACAAAAGTTGATTTTAGTAAGTCAACTACGTACTTATTAGCTAATATAATTATAGGAATATATTTTTATTTATATTGTATAATTATAGGCATCATTATCTTCGACAATTCTATTAAGATGATGATTGCTATATTTGATTGAGATTCTTTCTTTTTATTGTATTATAGTGATTAAACCGATTTGAACAAACTTCGTAGTTGAACAATTAAAAACGATTAGATATATTAGTTATCCGAAAACCCGAATGGCTGGTTAAGTATATATATATTTTGGGGAATTATATAATTTGAAATATATTATAAATCATTTTAAATACGACAAATTCAAGTATAATATACATCTGCCTGGCTTTGGTCCAGTGGCAAGAGCACAATAAACCTAGGGTCACGTCTTCGGTTCGATTCCCCCCCATCCCCCTCCATATATATATATATATATATATATATATATATATATATATATATATATATATATATATAATGTACGAGTTAAGTAAAAATTTGTTATTCCTAATTAATTTCAATCTCTTTTTATTTCCCATTAAATATAAATTTCATATATAAAATAAAGACTAAAATCATTTTTAAATCAAAAGCAAGAATAAATGGGAAAAAAAAATGCATGCATGATAACTCAAACAGTAGCATGTAAAGAGACTTTGAGGTTTTCATCTTAGCGTAGAATATGGGGAAGAAGTAATAAGTCGTTGGAGTTGTGGAGAAAGACGAGCAGCTGCTTGTAACCTTGTGGTTCAGTCAATCAATGAAATCGACGGTCAGCCATTTTCTATTTAATTTGTCAATTCTGTGGCTTACCAAACCATTTAATATTTATTAAATAATCATGCACCTATTAACCAACCAACCTATTTTTTCCTCAAGTCTCCTACCATGGGCAGATACTGCCCCCATGAAATCCTTAATTTATATAGTTAGTTTATTTGCAATGTTGCCCCATTAAATTTATGAATTTAATTTGCCCACATAATTCACTTAATTTTTTAAGTTATTTATTTATTCTACTTAGACTAAATATGAATTATTATTTTAATTTTATAATGCTACTAAAAATTAGAAAATAAATGGAATTATCATATTAATTTATTCATTGTAATATATATTTTCACTAGGTTCAATTTCATTGGTAACAATCCATCCTTAAACTAAAGAAAAAAATATTTTTTCTATGTATATTATAAAATTTTTATATTTATTGCACATTAGTTTCTTTTCTCAAGAAAAATGAGAAATTTATAATAATTGATTCAAATTAAATTTTCTATATATAATAGGACCCTCGGTGAAGGAGCTAGGAATTTAGTTTTGGGGCTCAATTAGAATATGTTATTTATTAAATAAATAAAAATTAATAAAATTTTTTTTGCAAAAGTTAATATGTTGTTACAACTAATCTATAATAACAAAATTTAACACCTTAATTTTTTTTAACAAAATTGACTTGCTAAAAATCAAATAGAACTATTGTTAATTCAAAACCATAATAAATGTTTTATATTATGAATTCCTATTGTGGCCTAAAATCGAAAAACTTGTCTAATTTATCTCAAATTTATTTTTTTCCAAAACAATAATAAAAAGTAAATTTAATTAAAAAAATATAAAAAATTATTTTAACCATCTTAATTTTTGATACGTTTTATCACACTCACATATGTCTAATGAATATATATATATATATATATTATATATATATATATATATATATTATTTAGATATAAAATATGAAAAGTGAAGAACTACCTTGTTTGATTTTGAAAATATAATAATTAGACTGTCGGTTTTATCAAAATGACAAAAATTTAATTATTTCAATTGAAACAGGGGTGGAATTAAGAATCTATCATTTGAAGGGAGGGAATATATATTAATAAGAAAAAAAAAGAAATTTTTATAAAAATATAGGGACTAAAATAAAAATATAAAATATTAAGATATCAAAATCAAACTATGAATGGAATTTATATAAAGATAAAAATATTGGAGGGACAATCAATAATTTTGTAAAAAAATATATTAAAATTTATAGGTAAAATTTTAATTTTAAAAATTGTAAGAGGGTAAATAGTAATTAAAAAAAAAGATTAAATTTATGGGTAATTTTTGAAATTTAGAAACTTGCGCGTAGTTCTGCTCTTGAATTGATGTCACGACCCAACCTATGGGCCAGACCGGCACTAAGACCTGGGCTAGCATAAAGCCCCCGAAACCCGTAATAAACTTTACTGTTCTCAAATCCGTAACCATGGCCCAAAAACTTAGGCCCAATATGTAAATAAAATTAAATAAAATAAAATATTTTTATTCGGATCAACCCAATCTGATAACCATCAAAAACTTAAATTCATGCAGTCTCTGACAGGATTAATGCTACTACTAGTACATGCGGAGTTCTAAATTACAAATTTAGACAATAATAATACAGTTAAGTAATTTTTTTCATAACCTGCGAGGAAAGGAACAGGTTATTCTGAAAAATGTCTCCTCCTGTAGCTTGGAAAAATAGGTGAACAAGAGTGAGCGTTCGACTCAGAGAGTAAAATACCAATTTCAAGTACAATTTCTATAGCTATCTAAAGCTAATGCACCCTATGGAATGAAATGCAATATCATCATAATTTTCATACAATTCACATCATAACAGTAAAAAGGTAATTTGGAGCACTCACTCACCTAGTAATGTTCAGACAGTACATATATAGGAGCTTATCCCCTATACAGCCCTCTTAATCCAACCTCTGCCAGCGAGTGTCTCTCAAGTCGGACTTTCGCTTAATAAACCAAATGCGGGGTCCCAGCGAGTGTCTCTCAAGCCGTGTCTACCCCGACTTATCCATAAAGGACTAGGTCCCAGCGAGTGTCTCTCAAGCCGTGTCTACCCGTCCTATCCATATCCAATACCATACCACACGCACGCCAACGCACGCACATTGCTCCAAATTACCACAAACAACATCCATGGCATTTCATCAATTATGAATGCAATATAAAACATGCCTAGTATTTAACTACATAGATACATATTTATAAGTGATGCATGGGCATGCTTGAACATATAATAATATCGAAATTATAATTAAAATTAATATTTTACTCACAGTACACCAAAGACGACTGTAGAGGTTGGGTGAAGGAAGATAGTTGACTTTGATTACCTACATAATTTTATTATGAATTTATTAGTACTAATTCAAATAAAAATAAATTTTAAAGAGGCAAACACATCCTAATTTGTGCCGAAAATTCGACAGAGTCTCCCCTATACCTAGGATCTACCCAACCTGCAAAAGGCTTCAAAATACACTTTTATATCCGCCAATCACACAATCACAACTCAATCACATCACAAGGCCTCTCTTGGGCCCACCCAAACAGTCAACAACCATAATTTGAAAAATTATAATTTAGCCCCTATAACTAGCCCTTTTCAAAAACAATCCAAACGAGCTCTAAAAATTTGCCCGGCGGTTCTTAATAATATTATAAGGCTATTGCAAAAGGAATTAAAATTTTCTGATCATTCACGAATATTTTATGAATTTTATTCTAAATCGGTATTAGCCGAAAATGAGCAACTTGGTGTTCGGGTTTACCTATGCCGATTCTGACACCTGAAACGCGTCCAGAACATCTGAAAATGCTAGGATTGACTACAATATCGATCACGTTTTGAGACGGGCTGCCAGGCAGCCAGATCTAGCTGAAAATGCGGTCCCGACGCCGGTGAGCTATCTTCGATCCAATTGCACATAAATTAAGTCCAAATTGTTTTAATAATTATCATAAAATTATTTTTAAATTTTGAAAATCGAAAAAGTGCGAAAATCTCACCAAGCGATCTGGACCGTTTGATTATTGCATTTTTCAAACGATGTCTGATCGGAGGGGGACTGGTTTTATCTCTAAGATTTCGCCGTCCTGAGTCTATCGGTGGTCTCGGATTTTTGATCTGACGGTCGGATCACCAGGAAAATGGTCGGAAAGCCACTGCCTAATTTTTCTCTCTCCTCTTTCTCTCTCTTCGAAACTCGCCGAAAACCTCCATGGAACGGAGCACCGCCGGTCGGGATGGGAAGCCCGTGGTCCAAGGAGTCGACCGCCACCCTCCACTGGCCGGAACGCCACTAGGAACTGCCAAAATCACGCCTGAAAAGACGCGGCTGCCGCACGCGTTGGGGCCTCCTCTCGCCTCCATTCGCTGTCTAGGGGGTTGGCGATGCCGTTGGGGACTACTGGAAGCTCGCCAGACCTTTGCCGACTGTCGCCCACCAATGGGTCTGCCGGAGACTCAGTGAACGGAGAGGGAGAGGGAGAGAGACGGGAGGAAGAGAGAGAGAGACGGGAGGGAAGGGCTGTTGCTACGTTTTAATTTTTTGGGTCTTTTTTTTTATCTTTTAATTACATAGCTAGTCCCTCAACTTCTTAGAGGTTTACAATTAGGTCCAAAATTATTTTATTATGTTAAAGTTTAATAAAACTCTAATGATGATAAAAATAAATATAATCTAGGAAAATTTAATTATTTTATTCTTATTTAATAAATTAACTTTAATTAAATTATTATTTATTTATTTATTTATTATTATTATCTTCCTTTATTTTAAAATCAATTCAAATAAATCCTATAATATTAATAACATAATATTTCCTTTTCATTTTATTTATAATTTAAAAATTTTGGATTGTTATAATTGAAACCTTGAAACCTTCGTTAACAATACAGTTTGAACTATTTTGTTGATGGATTATAAAGTAAGTAATTTGTTTGATTTTGAAAATATATAGACTAAATTATATATTTCACAAAATATTAAATATTAAAATGTAAATTATCTTATAAAATATTTATTTTTAAAAAACTGTCATTATACCCTTAAAAATTTTCAAAATTTCAAGGGGACTAGCGCCCCCTTGACCCTAAGCTCCCTATGTCCCAGGGACCCTAATGTCTTTTTCACAAGACTAATGAATTTTTTGAGAGAAGAAAAATTTTAGAAATGTATATCATGCTATTTTATAATTTAATATTTAATAAAATTGTCATAAATAAAAAAAAATCTTATTCATTTGATATTTTTATATTATATTAATTAAAATTATATATGATTGTCGACACCATATTTTGGCCGACCTCCCCGAAAATCAATAGGCTTTGAAGTCGAACCAATACCAAGTCTCCAGTCATTTCCGATCTCTCTTTGCCAGTTAATCACATTTCCGATCTCTCTTCAAAAGGAATCGATCCAATACTCAGTCTCCATATCATTTAAATACCGATCTCTGAAACCAATTACCAAGTCTCTTTGCCAGTCAATCACACATTCGATCTCTGGTCAAACGAAATTGAACCAACATTAGGTCTTCATGCCATCCGATCCTCCTTTCATAAATATTGTAGATAGTGGTTCAATAAAGTTAAGGTTTTAATCCGGCCTAATGGTGCTTCCGATCTTAAGTGTTCAAATCATGTTTCCAATTTTAATAATCTTAAGTTCCGTTC